>NC_061901.1:300000-530825 GCF_905147765.1 Vanessa atalanta
TATCTAGGATATATTGTGTCTAAAGATGGAATTAAAGCCGATCCTACTAAGATTGATGGTATATTGAAAATGCAAAGACCACAGAATGTTTCAGAATTACGTTCTTATTTAGGTTTACTTAATTTCTTTGCGAAATTTATTAAAAATTTTAGTTTAATTTTAGTGCCATTGTATAATCTTTTAAGGAAAGATGTTGTATGGAATTGGTCTGAGGAATGCGAAAACACTTTTACTAAAGTAAAGGAACTATTGACTAGTACCGAAGTTCTTAGTCATTATAATCCTAACAAGCCATTAATAGTCACGTGCGACGCGAGCGCGCGCGGTGTTGGCGGCGTCCTGACTCAGCCAGGGCCCCGTGGTGAGCGGCCGGTTGCATATGTTTCGCGTACGCTGAACGAGGCAGTAAAAAATTATTCGCAAATACATCGCGAGGCACTTGCTATTATTTTTTGTTTAAAAAAGTTTCATCAATACGTATATGGTCGTCATTTTACGTTACGTACTGATCACAAGCCCCTCGTGTCCATCTTCGGGCCTTATGCAGGTATACCTACCATGGCAGCGAGTCGTATGCAACGATGGGCGGTTATATTATGTGCTTACACTTACAACATCGAATATATGAAAACCGACCAAAATAATGCCGATGGGTTGTCTTGTTTGCCGGTAAAAAGTATTTCAAAAATAAATAACAAAATTCCGGAACAAACTTTTTTTCATATTGCGCAAGAGGCATTGTTGCTTAATTATCACGATATAAATCGGGAAACAAAAAAAGATCCGATTTTAGGTAGAATTTTAAGCTATATTCGAGACTCGTGGCCCAGTGATTGCGAGATAAGTACAATAAGACCATATTTTAATAGAAAGGGGGAATTATATGAAGAATTGGGTTGTATTATGTGGGGACATAAGGTAGTAATACCCGCGGCTTGTCAGGATAAGGTTTTAAATATAATACATGAACCTCACATGGGTATCGTTAAGTCCAAAGCTATCGCTAGAAGCTATGTATGGTGGCTGGGCATTGACGAGGCGGTGGAACGCGTGTGTCGCGCGTGTGCGGTGTGCGCTGCCAACGCGGATGCTCCTCCAAAGCAGGCTCCTCAGCCGTGGCCATATGCTACGAAACCCTGGACTCGAGTTCACTTAGATTTTATGGGGCCAATTTTTGGAAAGACGTATTTAGTTGCGATCGATTCCATGTCAAAATGGATGGAGGTTTTCCAAGTAGCCAGTACCTCGGCAGAAAGTACTATTAACAAGTTAACTGAATTATGGGGTCGTTGGGGCATACCCCGGCAAGTAGTAACGGATAACGGACCTCCTTTTACAAGTAGCGATTTTGGGAATTTTTGCATGTATTTACAGCTCCGTATCATCCATCGTCAAACGAAGCGGCGGAGAACGCAGTTAAGACTTTGAAAAGAGTTATTAAAAAGGCAGTAACGGAAAACTGCAGTATTGATAGGGCACTAAATAGGTTTTTATTATACTACAGAAATACGGAGCATTCGGTATCTGGTGAAAGTCCGGCTATGTTAATGATAAAAAGGCGTCTGCGGACTCGACTTGATGTGTTGAGGCCTGATAAGGAAACTAAAGTGTGTGAGATACAGCAAAGACAAGAAGAAGTTGCGAGGGGTGTAAATAGGAATTTGGTTGAGGGGGAAGAAGTTTGGTATAGGAATTACTTAAAGGGAGATAGGTGGTTACCGGGAACAGTGTTAGATCGGTTAGGTCGTAATAACCTTAAAATAAAAGATCAGAGAGGTAACGAAATACATAGGCATGTCGATCAATTAAAACGGAGGTCAAGTAGTTCATGGGCTTTTCCTATAGATAAGCAACGGGAAAGTATATATTCTAGTGGGATGAAATTTGATTTACCAGAAATACTTAGCGATACTGTAGGCGAATCCAAGATAGAAGGAAATGTTTTACCGGGTTGTTCGGAACAGGACACCGAATTGCCTGAGCCTAAAGTGGTTCAGGCCGATATTAAATACACAGATAGTCAGCCTATAGCATCCTCCCGATCTAGGCAGCCAGTTGAACCACCCAAGCAACGCCCTGTTCGTAAATGCAGATTAAAATAAATACATTTTTATACTGATTGTTTGTAAGTAGTTACTTATATATTAAGATGTAGATTTAAGTTATGAGTTATTTGTTAATTTGTTAATTATTTAAAAGATAGAAGGGAGGATTGTAGGATATGTTTATTTTATGATAGATGTCAATGTACCGTCAGTTCGGATTAAATGTTTTCACGAGACGCTGTGTTTCATTCTTCACCTCAAAATTAGCAATACACAATAGTGACTACCACTTCGCATCCTGGTACCCCGTTTATCCACGACATCTGTGACAATTCCCAACCCACGAGAGGTGCGTCGACGCCCGGACCTTCTGAGATGGACTTTGCCATCGCGAGTATCCTGTCGTCTAGAATTACTCTCGTATATCTGGCCACTACTACCACTAGGTACTACTCCTGTTGGTGTGAAGAATCTAGGGAACACGTCCAATAGGCAACCCCTACCACCCTCACTGTGGACTTCTGCAACATAAGGGGACTCAACTCGAACTTGAACGCCGTCCACTTTCACCTTGAGACGGCGAAGCCGGCCTTGCTCTTTCTTACCGAGACTCAGATATCTTCTCCTGCCGATACGACTTTTCTTTCCTACCCCGGGTATAAATTGGAACATTCCTTTGTACCACGAGCTGGGGTGTGCGTTTACGTCAGAGATGATATCTATTCTCGACGCCTCGGCAGCCTTGAAGGACCTATCAATTATCTGCCTGCGTGTGGATTGTGACGACCATCCGCGAATCTACGCTTGCCTTTATAGGTCCCATAGCGGTAATGCCGAAACCGACCGACTGGTTGAGCACGTCCAAATGGCTACAGATTCCGTACTGCAGCAGATCCCATCCGCAGAGATTGTGGTTCTTGGTGATTTTAATGCCCACCATGCCGAATGGCTTGGATCACGTACTACTGATCATGCGGGTAGATCTGTTTTCGACTTCGCTTTAGCATATGATTTGACACAACTGGTCACCTCGCCAACGCGAATACCGGACGTGGAGGATCATACACCTTCCCTGTTGGACCTTCTGCTGACTTCTCATCCGGAAACCTATCAGGTTATCGTCGATCCCCCCCTGGGCTGGTCGGACCACTGTCTCGTTCGGAGTACAGTTCCGGTTATGCGGTACTCACGACCTCGTTACATGGGCTGCCGCCGTGTGTGGCACTACAAGTCAGCGGATTGGGATGGGATGCGATCCTTCTTTGCCTCCTACCCATGGGGGCAGGTTTGTTTCTCGCTGGATGATCCGAGCGTTATTGCCGACTCTGTTGCTGATGTGGTGCTTCAGGGTATGGAACTGTTCATTCCGTATACTGCGGTGCCCATCGGTGGCAAGTCCCAGCCCTGGTTTGGTCGTTTCTGCAAAACGGCCTAACGCCGATAATGGGAACGTTACCATGACTGGGCTAACGCATCAGCGTCTCGTGATGTAAAGACCAGCGCATTCAGAAAGGAATATAACTCTGCCTCTAGGTCCTTCAAAAATGTGATTGCTAAGGCGAAGACGGAGTACATTGGCAGAATTGGCGAGAGACTGGTGCGTCTCCCTTCAGGAACACGTGCGTTCTGGTCTCTCGCTAAGGCTGTTCTTGGGAATTTCTGTCAGCTTTCCTTTCCATCTGTGCACAAGGACGGTGAGTCATTGGCCCATACCGCGAAGGAGAAAGCTGATCTTTTAGGCTCTCTCTTCGCGTCGAATTCGACTCTGGATGACCAAGGAAATTCACCACCAACAATCCCGCGATGTGATACCACGATGCCGGAGGTTAAATTTCGGCAAAGTGCAGTTCGTAAGGCACTTTTTTCCTTGGACATTCATAAGTCGAGTGGACCCAATGGCATCCCTCCAATCGTGCTACGGACATGTGCTCCTGAGTTGGCACCGGTCTTAACGCGTCTTTTCCGGCAATCTTACGCATTAAGCGTCGTCCCGATCTCCTGGAAAACTGCTTTAGTGCATCCGATTCCCAAAAAGGGTAACCGCTCAGACCCGTCCAATTATAGGCCTATAGCCATCACCCCCTTGCTCTCCAAGGTAATGGAGTCCATTGTAAGTCCGCCAGCTCCTGCGGTACCTAGAGGAGTACCAGCTGATTAGCGACCGCCAGTACGGTTTCCGTCGGGGTCGCTCAGCCGGTGATCTTCTAGTTTACCTTACTCATTAGCAGCCAGTCTGGACATAGCGAAGGCCTTCGATCGCGTGTGGCACAAAGCGCTTCTTTCGAAGCTTCCTTCTTATGGGCTTCCCGGGAAATTATGCAATTGGATTACCAGTTTTTTGGCAGATCGGAGCATCAAGGTCGTTGTCGATGGTACATGCTCTGACTTAAAGTTCATCAATGCTGGTGTTCCACAAGGCTACGTTCTATCACCCACTCTGTTTCTTCTGAATATCAATGACTTAATGTTGTCTTAGATTTTCGCGATTATTACACATTGAAATAAAACTAGTTTTTTAACGGATTTAATCGCGTATATTAATTATTTTATTTTAACATCCCGACATTTCAAGCACTTTGCAGTGTCTGCCCGTGACCACGAACGCTGCAAAGTGCTCGAAACGTCGGGATGTTAAAATAAAATAATTAATATACGCGATTAAATCCGTTAAAAAACTAGTTTTATTTCAATATCAATGACTTGTTGCAAATCAGTAACATTCACTGCTATGCAGACGACAGCACCGTAGACACCTCATACACCGGCCGTGCTAATATTTCTCGGGAAACGGTCGAAGAAAACCAGAACAAACTTGTGTCTGAAATCGAGTCTTCGTTAAACGAAGTCTCGAACTGGGGTCGGCTAAACCTAGTCCATTTCAACCCCAAAAAGACGCAAGTTTGCGCGTTAACCGCTAAAAAAACACCATTCGTCGTATCTCCACGATTCGAGAACATTCCGTTAGCCGCCACAGCTAGTATCGGAATACTTGGCGTTGATGTTTCGAGCCTCGTTCAGTTCCGCGGTCAACTGGAAGGCAAAGCCAAATTGGCATCAAAAAAGCTTGGTGTGCTCAGCAAGGCAAGACAGTATTTCACGTCGGCCCATCGCCTAAGACTATACAAGGCGCAAATGCGGCCGCACATGGAGTACTGCTCTCACCTCTGGGCGGGTGCTCCCCAGTACCAGCTCCTTCCATTTGACCGTATCCAACGTAGAGCAGCTCGAATTATCGACGATCAAGCCCTTTCTGATCTGCTCGATCCTTTGGCTTTGCGTAGAGATGTTGGATCACTCTGCATCTTCTACCGAATTTTCCGCGGGGAGTGTTCCGAGGTATTGTTTGGATTAATCCCGTATAAGGACGAGGGAAATGAAACGCCCGAATGTTGATATAAGACTACTTTATTAACGTTACTGGTGTGGGTTTTATATTATGATGGCACTAAACATGTGTATATCTAGATAGATACCACACCTTCCCCCTCAAAGAAAAAAAAAAGAAATGCATATATTTCTTTTTTTTATGTTAAAACAGTATTTAAATCATCCTATTATTGACATAGGTACAACATTAAAGAAATCATAAAATAAGACTATTATTATAATTACAAAAAAAAATTAACTACAATGTGTATACATATCATATTATAATTTTTTACGTATATTTTAAGGGTAATACAATTTCGTTCGATTTTTGTGAATCACATAATTTTTTCCATCTTTCAATATTTCAACATTTGGTGAACAATCTTTAATAACTAAATATGGACCGGAATAAATTGCGCTGAGTTTGTTGTCTGTTTCTTCTTTAACTAATATCAAATCATTGATTTTAAAAGTTATAGGGCTCATTTTAGTATCATATTTTGATTTTCGAACAATTTTACTATTTATAAGATTTTCTCTTGCTTCTTTTTGTGAGGTTTGTAGGCGATATTTTAATTCTAATGGATAATCATCGTAATTATAGAGGGGTTCTACGGTTTTTGTTAAGTTACTAGGTAAAGTACATTTTTTGCCATAAACTAACTCGAATGGGGTATATTTTGTTTCACGGTGAACGGAAGTATTATACGAGAAATACCAAAAGGGTAGCCAGGAACTCCAAGACTCGGAGTGGTTGTCAGTCTGTATGCGTAAAAATGCTCCTAAACTCTTATGGGAATTTTCTAAAGCACCGATGCTCTCATGATGGTATGCTGTGGAATTTAATTTTTTAATTTTTAATAAACTACATACCTCTTTCATTACTGTGGACATAAACTCGGTACCTCGATCTGTGGCTATTTCCTTGGGTATTCCATGTCGCAGAATGAAGTTATTTACGAATGCCTGTGCAACTTTAACTGAACTCTTAGAAACTAACGGATATGCTTCTACGTATTTAGATAACTCACATTGGAGTGTTAATATATATGAATAATTATTAGTATCTCTATCTAAAGGTCCTACAATATCTAAGAAAATTTTTTCGAAGGGAGTTTGAGCTGTAGAAGTTACAGTCATAGGCTCCCATAACGGGTATAGAATACTTTTGTTTATGGCATTTGTCACAGCGTCTCACAAATGCTGTTATATTTCGTTCGATACCTGGCCAAAAGTAATATTTTTTAATGTTATTCAACATCCTCTTAATACCCGCGTGGCCACTAGTGGGGAGGAGATGAAAATCATTTAATATTACTCTTTGGTCGTCTTTGTTGTCAATACTTTCAATTTCATTTAACACAATAATTCTTGGATCGGGCCAATTTTCAATACTATTAATTTCATTTATTACTTGCTCTATAAATTTATTTTTTTCTTTACATTTCATGAAGTATACTTCGTTAATATTTATTTTTTTACAAAAATTAGACAGCTCCCTCACAAATTCGCCTCGCGATAATTGTGATCGAATAGCTGGATTTATATAAATTGACATTTTCTTTAAAACGTATATAAAAGTTCTAGATTCGCATGCGATTTCATTGTCCTTTTGGTAATTTTTGTAAATTACTTTTGTTGATAAATCTTAATTCTATCGATATCTTCGGTTTGTTGTGTACCTCTACGACTCTTGGATGATCAAGCCATTCGTCAGTATTCACACTATCACACAAAGAATCATTGTTCATCCCTGACATACTATGCTCCTCTTCCATCCTTTTCTTCTGAGCTCTAGTCAACACATTCAAACTTCACTCACTCATATCTTTTAAGTCTTTCGATGTAATACGTATCCTAGATAAAGCATCTGCGGCGGAATTTTCACTTCCTCTTACATACTCTACTATATAATCGTATTCTTCGAGCGCAAGTCTAAATTTCAATAACCTACTCGAAGGATCTTTCATGTTAAAAAGATAAATAAGAGGTTTGTGGTCCGTATAAATTTTGAAAGAACGTCCGTATAAATAAGGCCGGAAGTGTTTAACAGCCCATACAATCGCTAATAATTCTTTTTCGATTGTTGGGTAGTTTTTCTCCGCTCTATGTAAAGTTCGGCTAGCATATGCTATAGGTTTACCATTTTTATTGGACAGTACGGCTCCTATAGCGTAACCTGATGCATCCGTTTGAACTACAAATTGGTTACTTTCAGAAAAATCTGGGTATTGCAGTGACGGAGGTGACATCATATCTTGCTTTAATGAATTAAATGAATGTTGACACTCGTCACTCCAATGAAATTGTACATTTTTACGGCATAATTTATTCAAATAAAAAGCTTTCTCTGCAAAATTTCGAATAAATTTACGATAAAAGTTCGCGAATGCTACAAAGCGTTTTACCTCGTCTTTATTAGTAGGAATAGGGTAATTTTGTAAGACTTTGATTTTATCAGGATCCGGTAAACACCATCTCCAGCATGACCCAAATACAGTAATTCCTTTTTTTTTAAATGTACACTTATCGGGGTTTAGCTTTAAATTAACTTGTTTTAATCGTTCAAATACTTCCGTTAAATTTTTATTGTGATCTGCTAAATTTCTACCAAAAATTATGATGTCATCAAGGTAAATAAAACATTTTTCAAATGTTAAGCCTGCCATAGCCATATTCATCATTCTAGAGAAAGAGCTGGGACTGGTTTTAAGACCCATTGGCATTCTGGACATCTGGTATTGACCAGAACAGAATGCTGTATACCTACGGCTATTTGGATCTAATTCTACATTATAGAAACCTTGATTTAAGTCTAAATGTGTATAATATATACAACCTGAAAGAGAGTCGAGTATTTCTGTAATATTCGGCAAAGGAAACTTATCATCAACTATGGAATTATTTAATTTACGATAATCGATTACTAATCTCCATTTTTTATCGTTACTTTCCGATTTTATTAGGTACTAGTAGAATGGGACTTGACCATTCACTCTTACAAGGTTCAATAATTCCTTGAGTTAACATCTTATCTAATTGCCTTTTTATTTCTACTTTTTGAGAATTGGGTAATCTGTATGGTTTTACATAGACTGGATCTACATTGGGTTTTGATGTAATTGTATGTTTATAGATATCAGTCACAGTCAAGTTATCTCCGGGTAAATAAAAGATATCACAGTATTTCGCACATATGTTTTCGATTGATACCTGTTCTTCCCCCTTTAGATATTCGTGTAATTTCAAAATAGAAAATATTTTTTTTACGCGTTCCGAATTCTTATTCGATTTTCCAAACATACATATATTATATTCACTCGCACTATAAATGTTAGGGCTTACGTCACTCAAACAAAAATCTCTGTCGGTTGTATTTATTATTCGAATCGGTATTTTCCCTCTAATTGGACTTACTAACATACTGGCTAAGTAAACACCTTCCGATAACTCTTTCGAACATACCACACAATCATCTTTCATATCAGATTTATAAAATGTATAGATTCCGATCGCGACGGAATATACAAAACCTCATTATTAATATTACTAAAAGTAGGTAAATAAATTCGATCATTATTTGAATTAATCAATGAAAAATAATTGTTTTCATAATCAATTATCGCCGCATACTTTTTGCAAAAGTCATCGCCAATTATAGCAGGAACTTTAGTAGGTAGAGTATCAAATACAACGAATTTATGTTTAAAAGATCCTTGGGGCACTTCCAAATTAAGAAAGACACATCCAATTGCTTTAACACTACCTCCAATTCCGCTAAGCTCACATTTCTCTTTATGTAATGGAATGTTATAAGTATAAACAAGTTTCGATTCTAGCGCGGAAATTGATGCGCCGGTGTCAATTAAACAATGTGAAGCAAAACAATTGTTAAAAGTAAATTGAACTAAACGCGAATGATTATTACATGAAAATATATGACCTTTACTCACGAAAAAACTGATTATTATTATCAACAGATGGGGTGGGTTGGGACTGTGAATTATTTCGATCGATGATGTTTACATAACTTTGATTTTGCCCAACGTTTAAGCTATTGTTTTTATTTTTCATATCTCTATTCTGGTACGGGCGGGAATTACCACGCCATGATCTACCTCGCTGAGTGCCACGCCACGTTGGTTGTTGGCCTCTGCTCATACCACCGCCGTGCTGTGGGTGGGCACGGTACCCTCGATATTGATTACCTCGGTAATTATAACGTCCCCTGGAATTTCGAAAACAGGAAACTTTTTTATTTATAGTCATTAAATTGGAATTAGAAGTGGATGGCAACTCCTCATCTAATGCAGATTGAATAGCGTCTTTTAAAGATGTAAAGTTACGCGCTGTAATAATAGTCCCGGTTCTACGATTTCGCAGTCCATCAGCAAATCGTTTGATTGCTTGCTTTTCATTTAAGGGCTTAAGCACCTTATAAGTCTCTGGGTCGTTATCTGCCTGTGAAATAGTTAAGTCAACAAACATTTCAGTGATTTGCTTACCGTATTCTTCGATGGTCAACTCATTCTGCTTAAAATTCAGCAATCGTGTTTGGATGGCCGTAGCAGATTTTTTCGGCAAAAGCTCTTTTTTCATATCATGAATTAAGTCTGAAATACTAGAATAGCTTGGATGTAATTTAAGTTTTGCTGATTGCGATAAACGATTTTTTAACACAAAATTTATTAATTGGGGCTTAGAATCGGCAGTAAGGGTGGTTTCATAATATTCAACGGAATCTATTAATTGTTTAGTTACAGATAAGTCGTCATTCATAACCGGTAACAAACTCAGAGCAACTTTTAAATCAAATTTTTCCATGTTTATAGTTTCTATAGTCTGACCTGAATTACTAATAAATTCTTTCGAATCGGATGACGTTGAAGAGTATCTAACAATATCTTTATACAATGAAAAAAATTGCTGTGAATAATCGACAATCAATTCACTATCGCTAGCACTAATATTACCACAATTTACTTCTTTTTGCAAATAAGAATTTAATGTTAAATATTGGCTATACAAACTATTTGCTTCGCTTAACTTAACAATACAAATGTTACCCTTTCTACGCTCAGGACCAATTTCCCTTAAGTATTCTTTATCAATTTTAACTCTTGGCACAATATTTTTAAATCATCTGCCATATCAAAATATAAAAATTATACACATTACTAAAATTCATTATTACTAATTACGTATTTTGAAGTTATACAAAAATAATATGAATACTTTAATACTAATTATCTAGTTATTACAAATATATTGCTACATAATATGTATTATTATAATTATATAAAACTATCAAAGTCCGTCTCTGCGTTGCATCCCTTATATAGGCATGTTCTGCATTCTGGAGTCACGTTACTCGCGCACTGTTTGGACAAATCACAAATTTTTCTTTCTTGAATATTAACAATTTTTAGACGCGGCTCCAATCCAAAATCACTTCAATTTATGTTTCTTGTTCAGCAACAGCTGGAGAACCGTGCAGGGTAGCCCGTTGACGTCTGAACGATCCACGAAGTACATATTGATGTATACCCTGCTGGACCCAGCGATGATGCATTTTTCGGTATACTCTCCATACAACGTAGATGATAAACAGACTCATCAACAGTAATATTATAAGTAAAAGAATGTTTGTGGTGGACGCATTGAATTTCAATTCTTTTATATATGCATTATTTTCAGCAGCTACAGAATTTTGGTTTATAAAAATGTCCTCCTTTTCTACTTTCGAATTACACATATTTTAAACTACAGTGACCATTATTAACTTTGAACTTTGGCGAGTTTTAATTTACACGGGCCGGTAATTTAAATTAAAGCATCTCGCGTTACCGATGCGCATACTGCGCTGGCAGGGTCGCCATATAAGGACGAGGGAAATGAAACGCCCGAATGTTGATATAAGACTACTTTATTAACGTTACTGGTGTGGGTTTTATATTATGATGGTACTAAACATATGTATATCTAGATAGATACCACACCCGGCAGCTGAATTTCACCTTCGGACATCTCGACAAAATTCTTAATTTCACCCGCACCACTTAGATGTCCGTAAATCCACAACAGCGCGATTTTTAAGGCATTTTCTACCTCGTACAACCACTCTGTGGAACCAGCTTTCGCCGGCGGTTTTTCCGAACCGATACGACTTGGGAACCTTCAAGAAAAGAGCGTACTTATTTCTTAAAGGCCGGCAACGCACCTGTAACCCCCCTGGTGTTGCAGATGTCCTTGGGCGGTGGTAATCACTTTCCATCAGGTGAGCCTCCTGCTCGTTTGCCCCCTATATATATCATAAAAAAAAGAAAAACGTCTTTTCGCCGCTCATCTTCAACCAGGCCCAGGAATCCTTCTGCAGCGTTGTAAGCAGCCATGTACCGCCCCGACATTTTCTCTTTGATAACTTGGGATGTGTCGTTGTTGTATATGGCCGCCTCGGCTTCTTCAAGCTCCACCTCCAGCAGCTTTTTGTTACCGCGTCGGTACGTTTGCATGTTCTTTTTGCAGATGGTTAAGTAAGACCTCACGGGTGGCCGTCACAATAGCCCGGAACTCTAAGAAAGCATTCACTGCACGGTCTCGAGTGTTTGTCGCTGGTCTCAGCTTTGGTGACCTTAACTTGACCCTTGTCGATCCTTATTAAATGTTGTTTTGGGCTTTCCTGGATCGTTGACCACCAGGAATTCCCTTATTGACTGCGCCTGTCGGTTCGATGAAACCGACGGGCCGGGGTCTGATTTGGGTGAGTGCGGCGTCTTGTTCTTCGGAGATACCAGATCGCGGATTAAACACGTCACCGCCGTCACTGCGGGTCCAGGGCTCGGCTGTCTGTCTAGGTTCGGGGCCTGGGCCGTTCTCTGCGCCACTATTTTTAGCTGCAATCGCTCAGATCCGCTTAATTGGGACTCGATGGCGGCCGGCTTTGCAGTGGGGACTTCCCCTTCCCGTACGAAGAGTGCGACCACTTTGTTTCGTAGTCGCATCAGTCGACAGGTCAAAGCACCTGGCATTTGCATTGTTAGCGCGTCGATGGTGGTCCGCTTGATGCTAACTTTGGAAGTGCTCCCTTTATTGAGTAAAGCTATTCCAGGAGACACAATCAAGCGATCTGAGCCCTCCGGGCGACAGAATCCAATGCCCACCCTCTCAATATCTCCACTCATAAAAGGAAAGTACCCACATTACTGGATATTGCAAACGTTTGATCGAAACGCGTAAGTGTGTTCGAAACCCGCATCACTTAAGACCTTCTTCCCGCGACACCAAGCTTACGCGTATGCAAAGCGGCGACCGGACTATTTATTACTGTGCTTTTATGCTAATATTAATTTATATCAGATTATAGGGAGCATTTTTTACGGTGCATTCTCATTATTATCTTTTATTTAGAACGATAAAACTAAGAATTGTCTGAGAATGACCTCGGTAAATTTGGAGTGGGGTTGCTGCAGTGCTGGCAACGATGATGTTAATTATACTCAATGCTCGAAATGCAAAAAAGCGTATCACCATCTGTGCCTTTTTGCGGGAAAGAACAAACCTACATCCACAAAAGCTCCAAAGGATTGGTTGTGCCCCCGTTGTCGAGAATCAACACCAAAAGTTTCCAAAAATGACAACACACCTATTCGTACAGCCCAAAATGTTACCCTGCGTAACAAAAAGACCTGCGTTGTCATCCCCGCCAAATAAACAAGATTATCCTGTAACACGAGAGGAAATTCGAGAAATTATGGAAGAAATTTTATTAAAGCATATGGATGACTTTAAGAAGCAGTTTTGTGGCGAGTTACTATCGGTGAAGGAAGAAATGAGAAGCATTCAAAGTCAAAAGTCAAAGTCAAAAATCTTTATTCAATATAGAAGTGTTTGCACTTGCTTATTGATTGTCAAAAATCTACCACCGGTTCGGAATTTAGCACCTCGGACCTGAGAAGAACCGGCGAAAGAAACTCAGCGGGATATATTTTTTTTCATTTTTTTTTAACCATTTTCCATGTAGGTACAATGATAAGTATATATTAGTTGTTTGAAACAGCCTGGAGGCGATCATTTCATTCCCAAGGTGTGCAGTCAACTAAAAAGTCATTAGTGTTGTAATATCCTTTAGCACACAAACGCTCTTTAACGACTCTTTTGAATTTTATAATTGAATAATTTTGAACGTTTTCTGGGATCCTGTTGTAAAAACGTATACATTGCCCCAGAAAAGAGTTACTAACCCTGTGTAATCGGGTACTTGGAGTAACAAGTTTATTCTTGTTCCTAGTGTTAATAGAATGTACGTCACAATTTCTGGGAAAATCATTTATGTTTTTGCGTACATACATAACATTATCAAAAACAAATTGAGAAGCGACAGTCATTATTTTAATTTCTTTAAATTTACCTCTTAACGAATCTTTTGGGACCAGGTTATAAATTGCACGAATAGCCCTCTTCTGCAGTACAAAAATAGTATTAATGTCAGCTGCATTACCCCAGAGTAGGATGCCATACGACATTATACTATGGAAATAACTGAAGTACACAAGGCGTGCCGTATCCACATCAGTCAAAAGTCTAATTTTTTTTACCGCATAGGCTGCAGAGCTAAGTCTATTCGCCAATTTATTTATATGGGGGCCCCATTGGAGCTTAGAGTCTATTGTCATACCAAGGAACTCTGTTGATTCTAAAACATCTAATGCTTCCCCGTTTAAACGTACACTCGTTTTGACACATCTTACATTGGGAGTAGTGAATTTAATACATTTAGTCTTTTTACTATTTAACATTAAATTATTAACACTAAACCAATTTACTATTTCAGAGAGAGTATTGTTCACATCGTCATATATTGAAAGACGTCTTTTTATTTTAAAAATTAAAGAAGTATCATCAGCAAACAATACTATCTCGAGCTTATCACCTAGGAGATGTGGCAGGTCATTTATATAAACAAGGAAGAGAAATGGTCCAAGAATTGATCCTTGAGGGACCCCCACAGTAACTGGAGACCCGGGAGATCTCTTTCCATTTACATCATTTATTTATTTATTTATTTATTCATAGGTACACAAACAGAATGCAATCAGAACATACATTAAAATTACAAAATTACACAATTTTGAGCTAAATTACATTCCTAAGCATGTGTACACGGCATGCTCATATCAATTATATATAATGCAGTCTGGTACTAATTTATATTATAATCAAAAATTAATAATTTATAGAAAACATATAATTAAGATAAATTGAAATTATGTAACATTAATAATTAAATTATCTAAAAAACATTGAATATTTATTACTATTAAACTAATTAAACTAATAACAACACATCCATTTGAATTACGAGATTAAGATAGTAAATTAAATAAAATAATCATAAAATAATACAATTATCGAAAAAGAGCAAGGACTGAAATTTATAAATTCAAAATTAACTGTCAAAAAACCATTAAGTATTTACAGTCTATCATTGAATCGTAGATATAATATTTCTTACAATGTTCTTAAATTTTGGGAAATTGGGATTGAATATGTCTAATATTTCACTGTGATTTAAAAGTAACTCGTTGTAAGTACGACAAAATCTAACAATTGGATTATAATATGAGGTATTATTACTGTGAACACTGAGTACGAAACTATTCAAGTGTGCACGACGGGATCTAAATTTTGTATTAAAATTAATATATGATAACAAGGCAGAAGAATCAATTTTAGAGTGAATTATTTTGTGTAAAGTGTAGAGGTCGTTACACATACGTCTTTGTTTAAGTGTAAGCATATTGAAATAACTCATTCTGTCATCATATAGCTTTAACTTCCTTTGTAAACCCAATTTATGACATAAGAAACGAATAAACTTTTTTTGTACACGTTCGATTTTATCAGTGTGAGTGATATAGTTAGGAGACCAAACAGTTGAGTTATACTCCAAGATGCTACAAACTAGGGATTTATAAAGACGTAGAAAACTGTAAGGATTTTTGAAATGCTTAGTGACTCTGTAAACGAAACCAAGAAGACGTGTGCTCTTATTAATTATGTAATCATAATGACTATTAAATCTCAACTTCTCGTCAAACAAAACACCTAAATCCTTAATGATGGTCTTTCTTTCCAGGCAAACGTTATTCAAATTATAGTTAAACTGAGATTTATGCTTTTTATTTGTAAAAGAAATAACATTGCATTTGTTAACATTCAACACCATTTTGTTTTCTTTGCACCAAATATCAACACTATTTAAATCTGTTTGGAGTATCATAGCATCCTCGAAATTATTAACAATAGTGAAAATTTTAAGATCATCGGCATATAATAAGCAAGGAGATTCTATTCTTTCAATTAGATCATTAATGAAAGTGATGAAGAGTAGGGGACCTAAATGAGATCCCTGTGGGACGCCGGAGGTAACCTTAACTGGAAGAGAAACTTCTCCTTTAATAGCAACTAACTGGCTTCTATTGTCAAGGTACGAGACTATCCAACGCAGTAGGTCGCCGTGGATACCATATTGCTCAAGTTTAGTGCACAGTATTTTATGATCAACTCTATCAAACGCCTTAGAAAAGTCAGTATAGATAGAGTCGACTTGTAAACGCTTGCCAATAGCACAGCACACGTAATTTTTGTACTCTAGCAAATTCGAGCAAGTAGATCGATGCTTAATGAAACCATGTTGTTTAGGTGAGATAAATGGCTCAAGGTGGTGATATAACGCATCATAAACAATGGATTCAAATATTTTTGCTAAGCAAGATAATATACTAATTGGCCTATAATTTTCACAGCGAGATTTATCACCAGACTTGTGTATTGGAATGATGTGCGCGGTTTTCCAGACGGATGGAAAAATACCGGAACGAAGTGACTTTTCAAATATTATTGACAAAGGCCAGCATAATTCGTTTCCACACATTTTGATGAAAATTGGTGGTAAACCATCGGGCCCCGCACCCTTGTTTACATCGAGTTTAACCCTCTGAATGCGATTGCTCAGATACGAAATCAGAAGACTGAGTGCAGTGTCCCTAATTCCATAATGACGTAGCTTCCTGACCAAAGTTTCGTGTTGCACACAATCAAAGGCCTTAGATAAATCACAAAATATCCCTAAGGCATCCTGTGACTCCTCCCAGGCCCTGTAAATATTTTTAACGAGCTCAACACCAGCGTCAGTTGTCGAGCGACCCCTTGTAAATCCAAATTGCTTCTTGTGTAGCAACTTGTTATTGTTAAAATGTACTAGCATTTGATTTAGTAATAACTTTTCAAAGATCTTGCTAAGAGTTGGTAGTATAGAGATGGGCCTATAGTTGTTGGGGTCTGATGTACTACCTGATTTAAATATTGGTAATACTCTACTATGTTTCATGAGGTCAGGAAACACGCCACTAAGGACACATTTATTAAATATAGTGACAAGGTAGGGTGCGATTACATCAATTATTGAATTGACTACCTTGACAGAGATCCCCCACAGATCGGCCGTTTTCTTAATATCTAGTGATCTGAAGGAACTTATTACATCACTTACACTTACTGTATTAAATTTAAAGCTAATATTACATTCTTCCACATGGTTTTTTAATAATGATTCAGCAACGGTAGGAGAGGAATTTAATGAGTTAGTTGTCGAAAATGGAATGTCAGCAAAAAAATTTTCAAAAACAGTTGCAACATCCCGATCTGAGGAAAATAAATTGTTGTCAATAGATAAGCTAAAGTCGGAGATGTTATTTTTGACTCTTCCAGTTTCACAATTAATAATTTTCCATGTCATTTTAATTTTATCAGGTGCCTCAATAATTTTTTTTTTTATATGCAATGATTTAGCTGTATGACATACACGTTTGAATAGTTTAGAGTAGGCACTAACATAACTGATAAATGAAAAAGATCGGTTGTATGATCTTTCACTATAAAGTTCATACAACCTCTGCCTACTCTTGTGAATTCCGACAGTCGCCCAATCATTAAATTTAAGAAAATTCCTAGAATAGACTGTCTTGGAAGTAAATATGGCATTAAATTCTGTTTTAATTAATTTAAAAAAATTGTTATAAAGCTCATTAGAATTATCATTTAATTGTAAATATGAGAGCTTTGCCAAGATATTACTTCTGAACTTCTCAATTCGATACAAATTGATTGGAACAAATGTCTGTTTTAAATCCTTAGCATTATTATTTTTTTGCGAATTAAATGAAGCCAACTGTCCACAATGATCAGAACTTAACATATTTATAATACATTTATGATTAGGTACACAGTTGGTAAATATGTTGTCAATACATGTTCCAGTGGATTCAGTGATTCTAGTTGGCTCTAAGAATAAGTTAATGAGGTTATATGAATATAATAATGATCTGAATCTAATACTTGTGCTACAGTTTTCTAATAAATTTATGTTGAAGTCACCACAAATAAAAATATATTTACTTGATCCAGATAATTTCAATAATGCACTTTCCAATATTTTCTCAAATGCTTCATATAACCCGCTAGGAGGTCTGTATACGCATACAACAATGACATGCTCAAACTCTGCACAGGCTATTTCAATAGTCTGCTCAATAGAAAGGCTCACAACATCCTTACGTTCTTTAAATTTTAGATTTTTGTTAATAAGTATTAATGAGCCACCACGTATAGCTTTTTTTCTATTGAACATACTAGCCATCTGGTGACCACTAAAGTTAAACATAAACTGATAATTTACAAGCCAATGTTCTGTTATACATAAAATATCAATGGCATTACTGTTTATGAATAACTCAATTTCTAAATCTTTTCCTGTCATTCCTTGAATGTTTTGGTGCACCAGGTTTACAAGTTTACTATTATTATTGTTTTGATTATTTCTAATTTTAAGATTTAGGAATTTATCCAAGGTTAAATTACTATTAGGTAAATTAATATTAGTATTAATAATACTTGAGCCAGAGACTATCTCTTTTGTCTTAAAATTCAATTTAAATTACTTTTATCAGTGTTAATATAAATTAAATTGTTATTTTTATTATGCATATGATCCTTGGTAACATTAATAAAGCTATGGATCACATGAGTGATCAAGTGGAGGATATGGTGAAAAAATATAAAGAGAACCATGAGCTAATAAAAACACTGCAAAAACATGAGAGCGAAACGCAATCAAATATTATAAACCTAACCGCACGTATAAATTTATTAGAACAAAATGCTCATTGTAAAAACATTGAGATTCAATGCGTACCCGAGAAAAAAAGTGAGAACTTGATTGGCGTTGTAAAAAAACTCAGCGAAGTAGTTGGACTTGATCTTAAAGATGGTAACATTGTCCATGTGACTAGAACAGCCAAACTCAATTCCGAAATTAAGCGTCCACGCTCCATAATCGTGGAGCTTAGCAATACAAGAGTTCGGGACTCCTTCTTGTCGGCGGTCACAAAGTTCAACAGACCAAAGAACCTAAGTGACAAACTTAATAGTTCTCATCTAGGGTTTATGGGGCCCAAGTCAGCAATTTACGTCATGGAACACAGACAGCGAAAGAAAAGAGTTATAAATACGTGTGGGTTCGAGGTGGACGTATATTTATGCGTAAAAGTGATGACACGGGCTACATATTTGTTAGGGACAATAATGTTCTTAATAACTTAAAATAACCTTTTTATAATCTACACATACTTTAGTAGCTTCAACCAACATTATGAATAGTATATCTATTTACTATCAAAATACAAGAGGTCTCAGAACCAAAACTCAAGCATTTCTCAGTAAATTACTGCTAACTAATTATGACATAGTTGTTTTATGCGAAACATGGCTCAATGAAAATGTGTTAAGTACCGAACTGTTTGACAGCCGTTATGAAGTTTTTAGGAGGGATAGACAGACTTCAGGATTCCACGGTCTGAAGGATGGGGGAGGAGTACTGGTTGCTGTTTCCAGGAAATTCTCAGCCTGCCGCATGACTAATTGGGAAAGTCAATGTGAAGATCTTTGGGTCGTCTTGGATTTTTCAGTTGGAAATTCTTCAAAACAGCTTGCAATCTGTGCTACCTACCTACCTCCCCCAGTTCAACGCCATATACTAGATCACTTTATTGAAAACTGTAACTCTGTTCTGGATAGGTTTGACGGATTTATTTGTTTAATTGGTGATTTTAATCTTGGAACCATAGATTGGGTAGCTATGAGGAAAAATAACCCATATACTCCTAACACGATATTAAACACAATGCTTATAGATTTCATCAATATTGCAAACATTAGTCAATGTAATTTGATATCTAACAATAATCAAAGAATTCTTGATCTGGTACTGACTGACCTACCGACATGTAATGTTTCAGCATCTGCCTGTTTTCTTTCTGTTGTTGATCCTCAACACCCCCCTCTAGACATTGAAATTTTATTTAATATGAGCTGCAAACTTAGTAAGAACCTAAATAGTAAAAAAAAAAACTTTTACAAAGCTGATTATTGTGCTATAAACAAGGCTCTTTCTGTAATGGATTGGCAACAATTATTTGCCGGCTGCGTTAATATTGATGAAATTGTGAAAACGTTTTATGGAGCACTCAATAATGTCATTGATAAGTATGTACCTGTTATCAAGCTTAAGCCGAATAATCTACCTCCTTGGTTTAATAAATCACTTCAACAATTGCTGCGAGAAAAAAACAATCTACGTATCAGATACAAAAAATATCAGAATCCTCGGGACGAGCTTGAATTCAAACTAATTAGTAACAGATGCGAAAATTTAGAAAAAAAACTTTATAATAATTATATGGAAGTAACTGAACAGAGGCTTCACAATAACCCCAGGTACTTTTGGTCATATATGAATTCCAAAAAAGATGAAGTAAACTCTTATCCAAACATAATGACAAATGGCGTGACATACGAATCCGATGGAACGGCTATATGCAACCTATTTGCTGACTCTTTTACTAAATCTTACGTCACAGCAGACCCTGATATAAGAAATGTAATCAATCTGAATCTCATCGATATAGCACGAAACAGCTTCTGTCTAAGTGATCCCAAAATATCTTATGAAACCGTTTTAAAAAAACTAAAGTCACTTGATGTTAATAAGGGTTCGGGTCCCGATGGAATACCGCCAATTTTTATCAAAAACTGTGCCATACCATTGGTCGCACCTATACATTATATTTTTAACTATTCATTACATACAGGCACCTTTCCTAGAGACTGGAAAATTGCAAAAGTCATACCTGTCTATAAATCAGGTGACAAGAATTTTGTCAAAAATTATCGGCCTATTTCAATCCTATCGACATTGGCAAAAGTATTTGAATCAGTTGTTTGTCCATTAATTCAAAGCCACTTTCATCAATATGCTAGTGATCACCAACATGGTTTTGTAAAATCTAAATCCACATGCACAAACCTGGTTACCTTTGTTGAAGGCATTGCAGAAGCTCTTGACAAACATGATGAAGTAGACGTTATTTACACAGATTTCAGCAAGGCCTTTGACAAGGTGCCCCACTTACCTCTCATTGAGAAATTAGCTGTATACGGTTTTACAGGAAACTTTAGCAATTGGATTCGCTCTTATCTGACTGATAGGTTTTTCTTCGTAGTTGTAAAGGGCTATGATTCGGAGCTTTTTAGTGTTACCTCGGGAATCCCACAAGGCTCCCATTTGGGACCAATCCTTTTTAATATTTATATCAATGATTTGCCTAATAGCTTTGTTTCATCAACGCCTTATTTGTTCGCCGATGATTTGAAAATTGCCCGAACTATAAAATCTGAAGCCGATGTCCTCATGATGCAGTACGATTTGGATAGGTTGTGTAATTGGTGTCAAGTTAATGGAATGGAACTAAATGTAGATAAATGCTTCTTTATAAAATTTACACGCAAAAATCGCTCAATTGCGTCGGAATACTTTATCCATGGCAAGGCACTTCAAGAGGTGGACAAAATTAAGGACCTAGGAATAATAGTGGACAGAAAATTAACTTTTGTGCCTCATATAGATAATATTGTTAAGCGTTCATCTAGGATGTTGGGTTTTATTATCAGAAATAGCAAAATTTTTAAACGATCTCAGACACGTATAACGTTGTATAACGCCCTAGTTCGCAGTCTATTAGAATATTGTCCTGTTGTATGGAGGCCCCACTATGCTACTCACACACTAAGAATAGAAAGGGTCCAAAAACTATTTTTATGGCACTTATCATATTTCGAAAAACTCGGAAAGAAAAAGCTATCATACAAAGAAAAATTAAAACATTTTAAAATGTCTTCTTTAAGTAAGCGTAGAGTATTGTTGGACCTTATATTCATATATAAAATTTTCAACAATCTCATTGACTGCCCTCAGCTTCTTGAACTTTTTAAATTTAGGATACCATATAAGATTCCCCGACATCCAATTTCTACGTTTCAACCACCCTTTCGTACCACCGTGTATGGTAAAGGATCGCCGATACCTCGCATGTGTAGCACATTTAATACATGGCTCACAAACGAACCTAGAGATATTTTCTCCCTTGGACTCAGCCAGTTTCGTGCACTTTTGATGGAAAAGATTCCTAATTAGATGTGTAAAATAAGTGTTTTCCCATATTGCCTGTTATATAACATTTTGTATAATTCACATAGGTTAAAATTAAAAATATAGTAAAAATATATCTGTATTAATACAACATAGATTTTTTGCATGTTGTACACGCCTGTAAGTGGCATACATATTAGTATTTAAGACTTAGATGTTTAAGATTTTATAGTGAATGCTGTATATGTTATGCTGTTGGTGTGTCTAAATAAATAAATAAAAAAAAAAAAAAAAAGAGCCACACCTTTGATTTTGATGCCCGGTGTACCACGTTCACCCACGTTTTGCAATAGCTCCGTGAACGCGGTGTATTGAGTGGGCTGGATGGACGTGATGGGCTGGTCTCTCTTTACGAGCAATCTCCGAAGAATATGTGGGAGAGCCTGTAGTTTTTGCCTAACGGTGTTACCGGTGACCCAGATCTGGGTTTGCTGGGAAATCGACATCGGGTTTGTATTTTGAGTTTTGTGTTGTATGCTTTGTGGTGTGGTCTGTGCTGGTGAAGCTATTGTGTTTTGAACTTGTGGTTGTGGGAGGGTTAAAGATGGTGCAGCGGACGAACTATTTTTTTTTGCAGCAACTTGGGCGGCTTTTTTGGCGAATGCGAGGAACGGTGTTCTTGTATCCTCCTTCTCCATGATGGTTTGGAGAGAAGACTGTTCCTTTCATTCTAGGCCGAATCTTGGGCATTCTAGGATTATGTGAAGGATTGTTTCGGGGTCACAGACGCAAGAAGGGCTATCTTTGATTTTAAGTCGGTGGAGGTTCGCCGCGAACCCCTATGGCCAGTCAGAATTTTAGTGTCGGTTGGTGTTAGTATCGATGTTCTTACCAATTTTTTGGCTTTCTTTATGTCTGGTGAGAATAATTCAGTGACTGACCCGGTTTGTAAGGAGTCGTAGCGCAACTGCCACCTTTTGACAGTCGCTTTTCGTGTCTGCCTCCTGACATACGATATCGGGACTTAATTGTGGTCAGGTGCCGTCTTTTTTGTGAGAGCTGCTTTTTTTGGATAGCTTGTCCGCTCTCTCAATGCCCGACGTTCCTACGTGGGCCGTTACCAGAAAAACCGCACAGTTCTTCCCTCCTCTTGGATTTCTCGTATGCACTCCTTCATCTCAAGGGCCAAAGGATGAGTTACCAATGGACATCTTAGTAGGCCAAGTGAGGATCTTGAGTCGCTCAAGATGTTAGTAGAGCGTTGCTTCCATTTCTTGAACATTTTGATTGTTTTGAGGAGTGCATACATTTCCGATTGGAAGACTGTGTTGTGCGGTTCCAGACGAAACGTGAAGTATCGGGATTCTCTTCCTTGATCCCACCATGTTAGGGCAGCTCCGACTTTCCCTTCTATCTTGCTGCTATCGGTGAATATAAGGGGGCCGACTATATGGTTTTCTTCAAGGGTTTGTGAATCTAGGCTCTCTAGGCGCACATACTCAATTGTTTCGAGTAACGATGGGTGGAGGTTTTGCAGAAGACCCATCCTGCGCTCTAGTTCATGTCCAGGTGGTAGGAAGTCCACGCTGTAGCCTTTTTTATTTTGAATAAGTTGGCAGCCTTTTGGACGCGGAGGTCAAGGGGGAGTAGTCCTGCTAGGGCTAGTGCCGATGTGGGAGATACTGTCCTGTACGCCTTGCAAATCTTTACGGCGAAGCCTCTTTGCAGCGAGTTTAACTTATTCCTTAGCGTCATGTCATTTTTTGTAATAGCGAATCCAGGATGAGGTTCCAGAAAGTCGGTCCGCCAATAGATCCTTGGACACATCCCTTCGTGGTTCCCTTCTCACTGGTCGCTTTGGCATAGTTGACTTTTATCCTCTGATCCTGTAAATAGGATGCCACCAAGGCATACAAAGTCAAAGTCAAAGTCAAAAATCTTTATTCAATATAGAAGTGTTTACACTTGCTTATTGATTGTCAAAAATCTACCACCGGTTCGGAATTTAGCACCTCGGACCCGAGAAGAACCGGCGAAAGAAACTCAGCGAGATATATATATATATATTTTTTTTAACCATTTTCCATGTAGGTACAATGATAAGTATATTTTAGTTATTTGAAACAGCCGGAGGCGATCATTTCATTCCCAAGGTGTGCAGTCAACTAAAAAGTCATTAGTGTTGTAATATCCTTTAGCACACAAACGCTCTTTAACGACTCTTTTGAATTTTATAATTGAATAATTTTGAACGTTTTCTGGGATCCTGTTGTAAAAACGTATACATTGCCCCAAAAAAGAGTTACTAACCCTGTGTAATCGGGTTCTTGGAGTAACAAGTTTATTTATTATTTTTTTTTATTTATTTAAAAACTTTATTGACCAACAACAAAAGTTGGAACAAAAGGCGGACTTAATGCCTGAAGGCATTCTCTACCAGTCAACCTTTAGGCCAAACAGAAAGTCATGAAGGCGGTAACAATAAATTTTACAATCAATACGATAATAATAATAATGAAACAAAAACATAGATAAAATAATATATATATGCATGAGAATACACATTTATAATTAACAGAGACATAATAGAAATTTTAAAAACACAGCGTAGTGAGAGAAAGAAGGAGAAACTTAAGAGAGGTTTTTAATAAGATGATCCTGTAAACGACGCTTGAACAATGCCTTAGTAGGAGCCTTTCTAATTTCTACCGAAAGTTTATTCCATAATCTGACAGCTTGGACAGAGAAAGCGTTAGTTAGGAAACCAGAGAAGTGACTGGGAAAAGAGAGAAGGAGAGACTCAATAGAGCGTAGCTGTCGATCGTGATTGTCAGAAAGAAATTTGAATTTATCCTTTAAGTAATCAGGGGAAAGAGGGTCAAAAAGAATAGAAAAAAGAGAACACAGTAGCCGTAAATCTCTGCGTTGGCGGATAGGGAGCCATTTGAGTTCGGCTCGACAGTGGGAAATGTGGTCGAATTTTCGAAGGCAGAAGATGAAACGCGGGGAATTATTTATGAGGCGATCGAGTTTGTTTAAAAAAAAAACCTTGATATCGACATAACACACATCAGCGTAATCGATGATCGGATATATAAGGGCTTGCACTAGCAAAACTTTGGTTTTAATAGGGAGAAAATTTCTTAATCTATTGAGATAACTTAAGGTGGCGGTAACCGAGCGACTAACTTCATTAATATGCACCTTCCAGCTCAAAGTTGAATCAATGTGCAGTCCGAGATCTTTAACATTTTGAGAGTAAGATATGATATTGTTATTAAACACGATATTTGGCAAAGAAGAAATATCGCACTTGGAAATGATACGCGAACTACCAACAATGATCGCCTGACACTTAGCTGGATTTACCATGATACCATATTTATTAGACCAGTTATATATGTAAGTAAGGTTTCGATTAATTTTATTTACAGCTGAATCGATATCCTCCAACTTAGTATGAATATAGAGTTGCAGATCATCGGCGTAGAAATGGTAAGAACAGTCGATGTTATGAGTAAGAAAATTTATAAAAATAGAAAAAATAATAGAAGAAAGGATGCCACCCTGCGGCACGCCAGCAGATAGGTCAAGCCACCCGAAAAGAGATTGATCCAGCCTGACCGCTTGCTGGCGGCCGCGAAGATATGAGGAGAACCAGTCCAGAGCTGATGAAGAAAAGTTTAAATGCTTAAAAATGGCAATCATGATCTACCAAGTTAAACGCGTTGGAAAAATCAATAAGGACCGAAGGAAGTATGGTGATCAATCTATTTTCCATACCAATCTGAATATCCTCAGATACTTTGAGAAGAGCAGTAGCTGTACTATGGCCTGGTCGGAAACCTGACTGATATGAGCTGAGAATATTATTCTTATAAGCAAAGGAAGAGACTTGTTGGTAAATACTTAATTCTAAGACTTTTGACAAGAAAGGAAGAATGGAAATGGGTCTGTAGTGATTTAACTGGGAGGAGTTGGAAACATTAGGAAGAGGAATAACATAAGCTCTACCCCATAGTACAGGGAACTCTCCTGATGAAATAGAAAAATTTACAATGTGAGTTATAGCTGGCAGTATATAGTCTAGAATAGATGTTATCATATATGGATTAATGCCATCAACACCAGTAGCATTCGATGTGATTGACAATATAATTTTACGAATTTCTTCATCAGACACTGGAGAAAGAACGAAGTCGTTAAAAGAAGGAGAGGCCATGGATTCAATTTCTGAAATAGTACGTAATTTAATATTAGGACATAATAGAGTAGAAGAAGAAAAACGTGAATTTAAACTATCAGGAGACAATGAAGGCACAGAAAATTTATTGTTACGCTTATTTATGCCTAATGTTTGTAGAAACTTCCATATTGAGGCCACAGACGAGTTACTTACGTTAATATGACAATAGTGGCGTTCTTACCATTAAGTTACACCGGTTGCGAGCAGCCTTATATAATTCCCAATTTTCTTTGCACCTGTCATGTTTATATTTGCGGAAAGCACGATCACGACGAGACATAGCCATACGCACCCCTTTATTAATCCAAGGAGCGGACGGTCTTCTTATCTTGACAGGACACATTGGTGCATGTTTATCAAAAAGTGAGAAACTATTGAAGTAAGTATTGAAGTGAGAAACTTTATCATTAATTGTTGATGAATTATACACTAAGGACATGTCAAGCGATTCTGCATCATTTTTTAAGTTTTCTAAGTTAATTTCAGCAAGATTGCGCATCCACACTGTAGGAGGTTTAATTTTAGGAGGCTTAAGCTTGTAGGACACATATAAAAGATCGTGACGAGAGAATCCGGGAGCTGATAATTGACCATATTTAATGACATCATTTGTTGAGGAGACCATAATAACATCCAACCAAGTATCAGGCGAGTCAAAGTTATGATGCGTAGCTCCAGAAGCGAGAATGTTGAAATTAATAGAATTTAAGAGGCTAGAAAGTTTTAAAGAACGTGGAGTCATTTTTAACATATCTGTATTCAGATCGCCCATGATTACATGATGTGTGTAATCCGATGAAAGGGACTCAAGGACAGGTTCAAGTGAAGAGAAATAGTCAACAGCAGGAGGGCAGTAAATAACTCCAAGGACCACTTTCACACCCCTGAGACGGATTTCAATGAATAAAAATTCAGCAGAGAAAGAGAATGAAGAAGGAGATGGAAAAAGAATATTATAGGGCATCTCAGAGCGTAGGTAAATAGCCACACCTCCACCTTTGCCTATACGGTCGTTCCGAATTAGCACAAAACCAGGAAGACTGTATAAGCAAGAACTAAGAGAAGGTTTTAACCAACTTTCGGATATTAAAATGGCGTCTACAGGGGCATTGGAAAAGGCTTCAAGAAAATCAGGAAAATGAGAAGGTAAGCTTTGAGCGTTAATATGACATACATTAAAAAAGTGAGGAGAATTGAGAAAAGAACTACTAAGCAAGGACCCAAGCGTTTCAGGAACATGGAAAGAATCAGAGGAACAACTACTACTACATGCTGATAAAAATATATCATCTGTAGTGGACATAATTTTACAATTTTAATTGTACGTTTCGATAAATTGAATACATTATATAAAATATATATTTATATTATGAATAAAATATGCTGAATGATTTAATAAAAATAAGATAAATATGTATGTACTCTTTCAATAAATGTTAATACTATATCTATTAATCATTATTTCTGCACGTCCCGCCGGTTGACGGTTACATTAACACAATAACAAAATAATAAACACTAAATAAAAACAGGAAAAAAAAATACAAAACAATGTGGATAAGAAAATACAAAAATTTAAAAGGCCAAGGCAATAGGAACAAAGACATAATAACATTAATTAATAACAACAAGTACAAGGTAGTCAAGTTTACGAAGAGGCAAATTGATTTTTAAAAAAAAATAAAAAATATATATATTTAAAATAATTGAGGATTGAATTAAACACGTCTGAACAGATTTGGATGCTCAGTTTAATTAAATATTGAAATACATGTTTCCCACTGTCTTAACTAAAATCTTACATTCCAGGAATCCATTTACATTGTTATGTTTCCCAGTACAACGACCACCCAACGCTAGAATGCAACAATGCAATTTTTAGGTTTTTACTGTGAATATTCTTCGTGGTACTGGTTGCATAACTTCTCCCTCCCCAAGCGCGAAATTATCCGAATTAGGATTTACAGGATTCGGATTATTTCGCAAGAAAGTGAACAATTTTAATTTATACTTAAAAATAATATATCCTAAAACACATATGGGTAGAATTGTATACAGTAACACCGTGGCCAAACTTAGGCTATTAATTTTCACTACACTATTTTCGCTTTCCACACTTTCACTTTCCAGATTCTGAACTTTTAACATGTAAGATAACTGTTTTAAGTCATCGAAGTTAATCTCCTTCATATCTAGCGTTTTATTCCAATTTACAGTTGAAGATTTCAGTATGGGAAGATCAGCAATCGGTATTAACGTCGTAACGATGTTCCCGTAGAATCGACGATAATAGAGTCGGATATTTTCTAGGAATACTATACAATTTTCGTCAATGTGTAATATAAGAGAGCCATGTAGAGATTTGTGGGTTACATTATCACCGCAGATTTCCTTTAGAATAATTGTATCCCTTATGTAAACTATCCAATCATTGTCCTTGATTCGTTGAACCTTAATATTTTCCACATCTACGGAAACAGCATTGCAGTTGGATATGTTAGTTCTAAATTTCATTAATTGCTCTACGCAAGTTTCTTCCGTGTATGGTATGACGTTATCTTCGGTGCATAGGAATTCCTTTTCTCCGATTTCCTCGCAGGACTGCGCGACCGATAGGTATTTCAGCCCTTTCACCATGAGGTATGGGAATTTGGGAATAATTGTGAGAGTTTTATTAATAGTATTATCAAATCTAGGTAATGAATAAAGCTTAAAATAGTTATATATATTACCGTCGGTTAATGGAATCTCTAAGATAAATGTAATCTGGTTTCCTTTCATATATGCTTTAACTACAATAACCCTTTCTAATTTAATTAAATTACTCACACTGGCTTCGTACATTAGATTTTCTGTATTACCAATAGTTCTTAAAATAGTTAACAATTCTGTAGAGTTTACTATGGATTGGTGTAGAACAGAAACTTTACTCAATGCTAATGTAGTTTCAATTTCACTTAAGGTTATATATATTGAACGAAAATTAACACTAAATATATTAAATACCATAAGAACATGAATAGAGTAAATAGAATGTACCTCTTTAGTTATTACTTTCTTAACTAAGTCTTCTATTGTTCGGAGTTTATCATCTAACAAATTAACGTTTGACTGTAATGTTTCTGTGCTACTTATAAAAGAATCTAACATTTTCGAAATTACAGTTATTTTCTTATCGGTTAACAGTTCTTTATCATGCAAATGTGTAATAAGGGAATCATAGTGATTGGCATCATCATGGTCTAAATTACCAGTTATCAATTTAATTATCGATCCTAAGGGATTTACTACTCTTTTTACTCTCACAGCGGGCAATAGTTGTCCTAGCTTGTCTATCGTTATACTACGTAAATACTCTACTTGTTTCCTTAAGCCTAAAAATTCAATCGAAGACTGATTGCTCTTATCAATTAGATTACTAAACTCTACATATTTTTTCAAGTTGAAATCTAGTGTTAAATATATTCTGCTTAAATCTAATACCTTTATAACTGTCCATTTATCTTCTTGTTTATAAGCTTGTCCTATATTAATCGGAAGCAATCCCGGATTTGGTTCAATCTTTTGAACTTGAAGGCCCTGGTTTTGGACTACCAAGGTCAGTATGGTCAGACTGCACCTGTGGAGGACGTTTAACATTTTTAATAGGCACTTTAGTTTGCCTGTGTCCTACTGTAACAGGGACTATATTACGCTCTGTTTGTCCTCTAACAGTTGCTTTCTGATAGCGAGGCTTATCTTTACTTTTTCTAGTGTTAACGTCTTTTGTAAAAATAACCTGCCCTTCTTTGAAATTAACGTTACTCTCTCCGCCCTTTTTATCCCTTACCTTTTCCTTTTGTTCTAACATTTTACTAGTCAAATATTGATATAGATATTTTGTTCGTTTCGCGTGATCCTTTAATATCTGCTGTGTGTATGCTTTATCAAAATCCGCACTAAATATTTGATTGGAATCCGTGTGGCCGAATACGACTTCAAAAGGTGTTAGACCTGTGGCTGTATGAATAGAATTGTTATATGCCATAATAGAGTACGTCATAACAGATGCTGCATCTGTGCACTTTTGCTCATACCTAGCCAAACGATATATTTCTATAATTGTGGAATGAAATCGCTCTACTATACCCGTCGAATTCGGATTATTAGCAGTAGTGATGTGTAACTGAATTTTATACATAGCGGTCATTTCTTTTATCATTTCGTTATTGAATTCCGAACCAGGGTCACAGCTTATTTTCGTGGGTACTCCATACATAGAAAAATACTTTATTAAGGCTCTAATAACTTTGGGTGTCGATCTATTGCTAACTTCTATGGCTTGTGCAAGTTTACTAAATGCATCAACTATCGTTAAATAATACCTATTTTCTATATTGAATAAATCTATGAAAACTTCCTGAAAGGGGGCACTCTGTGTTTGCGTTAATTGAAGTGTAGGTTTAATGGGTTTCCTATCGTATTTCATTTTATTGCATGCTTCACATCCATTCAAAACTGCTGAAATCGTCTCCTGCATCTTATCCCAATAGAAATTTCTCTTTATCCTTAACATTGTTTCTTTTATTCCTCTATGGCAAGTTTTTCCGTCATGATATTTTAAGATTATAGCTTTTTGTTCGTTTTCATCTTCTATATAACTTACACGCTTCGTACATTCATAAAAATTTACCATTCCTTGTTTAAAAAGGCTAATAATGATATTTGAAAATTCGCGCCTATGTTCCTCTTTTTCAAAGTATATAAAGTATTTGGTTTTAGGTTTTATGTATTCTTTAAGGAATTGTTTAATCAAATCTGCATTACCTACAGGTAAGAACACTTCTAAAATTTTTTGTTTTTCTCGCGATAAATTTCTAACTTGGATTTGATTTTTAAACCATTCTAATACTATTATTTGGTTGGGTTTTGTATCAATAGCCTCTTGAAGTATTGGGATACCATGTGATTCTAAATCATCTGCCGAATGAACTGTTATTGTACTGCTAGTATCTGACCTAACGGGATATTCTTCTATGGAGTCTATCGATATTGTCTTTTCCGAATCCGAAATAGTAACAGTCTCAGACGAGTCACGGTTCCGTTTCTCAGTCGCTAGTCTATCTGTCTTTTTAGTCACATTATTAGGATCTTTACGATATTCTGTCTCAACGTCGCTAACATTAACAGCTAAAGATTGATTCTCTTCGTCAGAGTCTAGTGCGTTAACTTTTATGCGAGAGAGCGCGTCCGCATTGGTGTTTTGCTTTCCATTTTTATATATAACGTCAAAATCGTATTCCTGTAGTCTTAATCGCCAACGCGTCAACTTGCTATTTGGTTCTTTTAGGGAATAGAGCCAGGCCAACGGTCTGTGGTCAGTATAGATAACAAATTTACGACCATAAAGATAAGGCCGAAAATGTTTGACTGCCCAAATAATTGCCAATAGCTCGCGTTCGATAGTACTATATCTACTTTCAGTATCACTCAATGTCCTACTTGCATATGCTACCGGTTTATCGCTGCCAATCGGACCTTGTGATAAAACTGCACCTAGGGCGACAGTCGAGGCATCAGTCGTTAAAACGAAGGGTTTGTCAAAGTCTGGGTACTGTAATAGGGGAACAGTCGTGAGTAGCTCTTTGCATTTTTCAAATGCGTCAATGTATTTTTGGTCAATGACTATCTTATTGCGTTTCTTTAGACAGTTAGTCAAAGGTTGCGTTATTTTGGCAAAGTCCTTGATAAAGCGTCTGTAGTACCCTATCAATCCTAAGAAGCTTTTTATTTCAGTCGTGGTCTTGGGTAGAGGATAGTCAAGTATTGTCTGAATTTTGTCATTATTAGGTTTCAGTCCGTCTTTGGTAATGGTATGCCCTAAATAAAGCACTTCTTTACGCAGAAATTCGGATTTGTCAAGTTGTATTTTAAGATTCGTTTCTCTAAGTCGTTCAAATACTGTTCGTAATTTCTCTAGGTGTTCCTGTAAGCTACTCGAAAAGATTATTATGTCGTCTAAATAAACGAGGCAATGGATACCCTGTAGACCTCTTAAAATGTTATCCATTGCTCTCTGAAATGTGGCAGGTGCCGTTTTAAGGCCAAATGGCATTCTGAGAAACTCAAAATGGCCGAATTGTGTGCTAAACGCAGTTTTCTGCCTATCCTCTTCATTGACTTCAATTTGGTGGTATCCAGATGCCAAATCTAATGTAGTGAAGTAAACGCTTTTTCCTAATTTGTCGAAAAGGTCTGTGATATTAGGTAGAGGGTATTTGTCGTCTACTGTTATTTCATTTAAACGCCTATAATCAATCACCATCCTATATTTTGCTTGACCAGATGCATCAAGCTTTTTTGGTACAAGGTGTACAGGAGCACTCCAAGGGGAATGTGATTCCTGTATTACATTATCTTTTAATAGTTTGTGTACCTGATCTTTTATTTCCGCTGCTTGCGCAGGAGGTTGTCGATATGGTCTAACATAAATTGGATCCTCATTTTTAGTTCTAATTGCATGTTTTACCTGATTGGTGAATGTGAGAGGGAGGTGTTCACTGTAAAATATATCTTTAAATTCTCTACATAAATCAAATATTCTCTTTCGCTCCTCTTCATTCATATGTTCCAATCGTAATTTTAATAAGTTTTCTTCTAATATAGCATCAATTTCGATATCCCCTTTTTCCTTCGTACAGTTTACTTCGCAATCACTTCTTTCATACTTTATAATTTTAAATGGTTTTGTTACTGTCATTATTGCCTCTGTGTCTAAACTATTCTGTACTACTGTCGTTGTATAACCGTTCATACATCTAACTAGAGCGCTAGGCATTCTCACACCCTTACAAAATTCCTTATATTCTAATACGCCTTCGCCTGTGTGTAAGTCTGTAGGAAGTTTAACACGTTGTTCCGTACGCGGTGCTATTCGTATTTGATAATTACTCATATTATGTATAATAGGAATTAATGTTGTATTAGTTTGTAAAATGTTGTGTTTTAGGTCAATCAAAGCACCAATTTGTCTTAATAGATCGTCACCTACAACGCCGTCATATCGGGAATCTACGTCGTAGAGATAGAACTTGTGTTGATCGTTACAATTAAACGTCGGTGGTAGCGGTATCTCTATAACTTCTGAGTGTGAGCTAGATGCGTGTGTACTTATGACTTGAAATGGTTCGTGACGGATTGCATATGAAAAATATTCATAAGCTTTTCGTGGACTAATGAAAGATCTCATACTACCTGTGTCTATCATAAATTTTGAATCAATCTCTGGGATGTATATGTACGGTAACTTTAGGTTTGGATCACAATTAATTTCTATTACTTCATAATGTTTGTTGCTAGACGCATGTGAAAATTTTGTGCCTCCTCAGAAATTACAGGAGTAGGTGTTTCGTCGTTTACTTCAACATCCTGACTATCGGGAAATGACACTTGAGGTTCGAATTGTTGCGTATCCGATCCAACAAAATTATTATTACAGTAATCATTTTCACTATAATCGTTTTGATCGTAGTAACATAAATCATTTGGTTGGTTATCGTAAAACTCTAACTCGTTACTTTAAAACCTTGTTGCGGTCTTAGAGATGGTATAGTACGCATTGACACATCTGTTGAAATATTAGCCTGATTATTAGGTTTATAGCCGAATTGAGAATAACCTGGATTTTGTGCACGCATACCAAGCTGCTGTGGACGCATTCCGAATTGTTGGGGACGTATGCCCCACTGGGGCTGATAGCCAAACGATGGTCTATAGCCTAACTGAGGTCGATAACCTGTCGGTTGTGGTGGCTGATAACCTGAGAATTGTTGAGGTTGGTTTGAAGGCGCTTGAGCCGGACTTTGAATTCGTGGTACACCAAATTTGAACTTGGGGGCTAACAATTGGTTTGTCGAATTAAAACTATTTAGTCTAGGGGAAAGCACGTTATTTCCAAATTTAAATGTCGACGGAATACCGGGGAATGGAGCTACGATATTCGATTTATTATTCATTCTGTTACGTGCGGTATATTGGTCGTGAAAATTAACCTCTTCCATAACAACACTTAAGGCTTCTTCGAGACTACGCGGTGATTTTAACCGAACTACTCTAACCATATTTTCCGGTAAATTGTACAGGAAAACGTTTAGCGAAGTGTTATTATAAATGATAATTTTACTCTGCTTAAGATTAGAATCCGTAATTAAATTTACTTTCGATATTAAAGCTGAACGAACAGACTGTACTCTATTGCAAAATTCTAAATACGATTCACCTTGCCTAATTTTCATGGATTCAAGTTCGATAGCCATGCATTCCTCACTACGCGGATCCCCAAAGTGTAAAGTTAATAGTTCCTTGAATTCGTCCCATGTAGTTATATCCTCGCGTTCACTGATAAGGGCCGCCGCATTGTCTTTAAGTCGGCTCATTATCGAATGCATAACATACATATTTTGTGTCGGACCCCCTACATATTTATTAATAACGTATTCGCACTGTCTAATAAAAAGATTTAATTGACGTTTATCTCCGCCAAAAAGTGGGATTAATTTTAGAATTTCAGTTGGGATGAGAACTATTTGCTCCAGATGTTCGTTAGTAGACATTTTAATGATGAATATCGCGGTATTTAATAAAATAAAAATCACTATAATTACCTTTTACACTAATACAATGTTAAATTATATCTAAATTTATAATTAATTCGTAAAATTATATTTTAAATGAATTTTACTTAGTATTATTCACAAAAATTCATGTGAGAGATAAAATACAAATATGATACGTATAACTAAATTCCGATTTCACAGATTTTATATGAAAACCAGATAACAGTTAAAAAGAGAGAGTTCCAATCTCTAGATAACAAAACTCTACAATTTGAATAGGCATGAAATAGGTAAGGAAGGTGAAAAGGCTTACTCACCAACCAGCCAACGCCATCAGCATCGCTCCAACCACTTGACGAATTTATTTGTTCGATGGATCGCCGTCCGCGCCGGAAAATCGCGAAAATCGGTAAATTTAGATACTCGAATATTTACGCGAATGCGCTATAATTACGACGATCCTGTCCGCAGCGCCAGTCAAGTTTACGAAGAGGCAAATTGATTTTTTAAAAAAAATAAAAAAAATATATATTTAAAATAATTGAGGATTGAATTAAACACGTCTGAACAGATTTGGATGCTCAGTTTAATTAAATATTGAAATACATGTTTCCCACTGTCTTAACTAAAATCTTACATTCCAGGAATCCATTTACATTGTTATGTTTCCCAGTACAACGACCACCCAACGCTAGAATGCAACAATGCAATTTTTAGGTTTTTACTGTGAATATTCTTCGTGGTACTGGTTGCATAACTAGGTATTCTTCTTTGTTATCAAAAACATCGTGTGTACTAAAATGAATAATAGAAATGAATACAGGTTACATTTAATAACACCTTGAAGGTGGGTACTGACGGCAGCGACTTTAGTCGCCGGCGACCTCAAGTCGCTGTAAAAAGTCACGTCTAGACCGTCGCTGGCGATACAACGACTTTAGTCGCTGCAAATCTGAAATGTCGCTAGCGACTTTGACCAAAAATTTATAGTATTTTTCAGCTTTATCAGCTGTTAGGTTCAATATAATATTCATTTATAATTTCAAGATATTAAATACAAAGTATACCACAATATTTATCAACTATTTAGATGATTAATTTGATAAATAAGTACCAATAAGTACTAAAGTCGCAGAGAAGTCGCTATCGACTGAAGCCGCTTCCGTGAATATGGACCTTAAGATTACATACACAGTTTAAATTATGAAAAACTTATCATTTACAGACATAAAATATAGACGTTACATTTATAGTCATCCATATTATTAGACATTGATTTCGACTTATATTCAGAGATCACCTCAACACAATAATAATTATAATGTTGATAAACGAAAGACATGCAATTTAAAAGTATCTAGATATTCCAAATAAAATTAAAAAAGCAAAAATATTTAATGTTTATGCTATTAGGCTGTACGGTATAATACCTTTGCTTTTCCGACATGACCAAAGTCAACAAGTTGTTGTGTCAAATGTCAACGTCAACTCAATTATTGAAATACCGGAATTCTTATTTGTAAACAACTAATTGAAAATTAGTCACCAAATAATAATTGAATTGGTTGTTTTTTTTTTTTCGCTTGCGTTAGCGTTGGTTAACACACGTGTTAAGAGATTTTGAGTGTTTTCGTTTAGTACTATAGTATATTTTATAGTTAATAGTGTTTTAGTTGGGTTAAGTGGTGTTACTAATATTTGTAAATCTTGTAAGTATTTATTTTATTTTAATATTATTTAGCTTTTAAATTTTATAATGGAGGTTGATCCTCCTCCAGAACCCCCTGATCCAGGTGGCTCAATAGAATCAGTTCCCGATATTTGTCCTCCTCCCGCTATACCTGTATCTCGAAAACGCCAAGTTAATGATTTGAGTAATTCTGATTTAAATGCAAAAAAAACCATAATACATCCAAGTACGGCTAATCCTTCGATACAAACGATTTACACCCATCCATCCTTCTCTGAAGGCCCAAAAATTTATACTGATGATGACAAGGGTCCTTTCATCGTTCATGTGTCCCGGGAAGTCTCTGACCCAGCTTCAGGAACTACTGTACGGGCTATTAAATTTGGACAATTCCTGCACACACATAAAATTAATGGAATAATTAACGATGGTGTTAAAAACATAGGCCGAAACAAAATTTCAGTTGAATTTTCAACATCCCAAGCAGCAAACTCATTTCTAGCTAACCCTATTGTTGAAATTTGCAAGTATAAAGCTTCTGTACCGACTTATAATGTAACTAGAATGGGATTGATTAAGGGTATTCCCGTAGACTGGACGATGGAAGAACTGGCAATGTCACTTGAGCTTCCCACTGGATGTGGTGAAGTTATGAAAATAAGACGCCTGAACAGAAAAACAATTGCTGATAGTGTTACTACATGGGTTCCTACCCAATCTGTTGTAATTACATTTAGAGGTCAAATACTTCCTTCAAAAGTGTATTTCTACCATACGTCCCTTCCAGTAGAAACTTACAAACTGCCCACTATCAAATGCCTTAATTGCTGCTGTTATGGTCATATTAAAACTCAGTGTCGATCTCAACCTAGGTGTTTTAAGTGCTCCAAATCCCACACAGGTGAGTCTTGTAGTGTAAGTAAGGACAACGCCACTTGCTTACATTTCACAACAGACAAGGACTGTCCAGAGTTTTCTCGCCAACAATCTATCAAAATTGTTATGTCTCAGGACAACATATCATACATTGAAGCATCCTCTCGGTTCCCTCCTGTACGTAGATCCTATGCAGAGATTGCAAAAGAGATGTTTACCCCTCCCACATATTCTCCAATTCTCCCTAGTCAACCTATCCCTTCAACTACCAGGTCCTATTGGAAGACTGTTATCAGTACTCCTCGCCCAAGATCACCTCTTGGGAAAGGGTATGATAAACAGGCCCATCAATCGATCGTTAGTAATTGTCCCTCTACTGCTCCTAATGGTTGTGCTCTCAACCAAAACTCTCCTAACCCTCTTAATAACAATCCCAACTTCTTAGAAATGCTAACTAAGATACTTCTTAGTATTATCTCAACATGTAACGATATCCCCTTACCGTCCAACGTTGCTCAAGACTTATGTCAGTTATTCTCCATCCTTCACAATGGCCCCAATCAGCTTCCTTCAATGGAACTGCAAGAGCGTCCGGCCTAAAAAACATGAACTCCTCTCTCTCATAAACATCCATAAACCTGTCATTATTGCCATCTCTGAAACATGGTTGATCCCTGGATCCCGATTCCGGGTCCCAGGCTTCTCCTGTTTGAGGGATGACAGAAGTGATGGTTATGCTGGGAGTGCCATTTTCGTTCGGCACTCCCTTCCTTTCTCCCAAATTCCTTTATCCCTTCCTAGCCAGCATATTAATGCTGTTGCTGTTAGAGCCCTCAACATCTCGTTTCTTTCCCTGTATATTCCTCATCCTAATCCAGCTTTAATTCCTGATATATCTGCCATCATTTCCTCTCTCCCTAGTCCTTTCCTAGTCATGGGGGATTTTAACGCCCATCACACCTCCTGGGGTTCACATTTCTGTGACCCATTTGCTCTCTTGTTGACGGACATATTTGATGATGCAAACCTCTGCATCCTCAATAATGGCTCACCAACACATAGAGTATATCCTAACCAAAACCCAAAATCCGCTGTAGACTTATCCTTAACCTCTCCAGCCCTTGCTTCTCAAATATCCTGGAATGTCCTCTCATCCTCTTTTGGCAGTGACCACTTTCCTATCCTCCTTTCTTTAAATCACCGATCCATTGCCCATATCAATCCAAATCCCTTATTAAAATTTAAATTAAAAAATGTTAACTGGTCTGCATATGCTGAGTCTGTTGATTCCATGATCGACACCCTCTTTGTTTCACAAGACTATGGAAATGTAATTCTTTGCTATGATCTTTTCCTTAATGGTATTTTAACTGCAGCTAATCTCCACTTCCCTAAAAAACACACCTCAAAAAATCATTTGCTTTCCACCCCCTGGTGGGATGAGGAATGCAAACGATTATCTGAACAGAGACTAGAGGCTGAAGCATCATACTCATTGTGTATGTCTTTGGATAACTTTTGTAAGTATCAGAAAATCGACGCCAAATTTAAACAATTAATTTCTAAAAAGAAAAAAGTTAGTTGGATTCATTTTTGTGAATCCCTGAGTCCTCGTTCCTCTTCCTCTGTAGTCTGGTCCCAACTTAAAAAATTCCGCCGATGCCTTAATTCTGTTGACCCTTCCTCAAATACTCCTTCTGAGTGGCTTAACAATTTTGCTGATAAGCTTGCCCCCCCATTTGTCCCTTATGAGGACAGTTTTCTAAGTTCTACGCCAGCATCCACATCCATTTTGGATGAAATGGATGCCCCCTTTTCTTTTTCCGAACTTCAATGTGCGTTAAATGGTTTGTCAGATTCTACTCCTGGGGAAGACGGCGTTCCTTACTCTTTTATTTCTAAATTAAATGATAAAGCGAAAAAATATTTTTTAAATATAATCAACTCGGTTTTTATCAAAGGAATTGTCCCGCAATCTTGGAAGACACAAATTGTTATCCCGATCCTTAAACCGGGTAAGAACCCTTCAGATTGCAACTCTTATAGACCGATAGCTTTATCATCAACATTGGCAAAGATTACTGAACATTTGTTGAAGAACCGCCTGGAATGGTTAATGGAAAGCAGAAATATACTTGCTCCCTCTCAATTTGGCTTTCGGAAGGGGTTGAGCACCATTGATAGTCTAAGCATACTCACAACAGACATTGGAATTGCCTTTGCTAAAGGAGAGTACCTTGTGGGAATCTTTCTAGATATATCTTCTGCATATGATAATGTACTTCTTCCGTTGCTCAGGCAGAAAATGCAACAGCTGAGTATTCCACCAAGGATAGTACATCTCATTTGTAATCTGTTAACTTGCAGATCAATAACGGTTAGACACCAACATCTCTCACTTCCCCCCAGACTTGTCTGGAAAGGTCTTCCTCAAGGCTCAGTACTCAGTCCTCTACTTTACAGTATATACACCCATGATCTCGATTTGTCTGTTAACAATTTTTGTAACATACTCCAGTATGCTGATGACACTGTTTTGTATTGTAGATCTAGTTCGATAGAAAATTTAACATTTCGATTAAATTCTGCTTTGCATTACCTATCCCAATGGCTCTCTGACCATGGCTTATCGCTGTCGATAGCTAAAAGTCAAGCAGTGGTATTTACTAAAAAAAGACGTATACCTACTTTTAATTTGTTTTATGAGGGTCAACTCATTAACTTTGTAGACAAAACAAAATTTCTTGGTATTATTCTCGATCACCGACTGAACGGAATTTCACACTCTGACCATTTAGCCAAGAAATGTGAAAAATCAATTAATGCCCTTAGAGCAGTATCTGGAGTTTGGTCGGGAGCTCACCCTTATACATTGAAGCTGATCTATAACGCAATAGTTCGTAGTCATTTGGACTATGGACTGTTTGTTCTAGATCCCTTCAATAAATCAGCTTCAGAAAAATTAAACAAAATTCAGTTTAAATGTTTGCGCATAATCTTGGGTGCGATGAAATCCACCCCTACTAATGCTCTGCAGGTTGAGTGCGTTGACCCCCCTCTACATATAAGGAGGCAATACTTATGTGACCGCTTTATCATCAAATTGTTACAGCTATCTTCCCATCCTCTATTGGCCCGATTAAACAAATTATCCCACCTTTACAACTCAAACAGTCCGAAATCCTCATTCCTATTAAACAGTTTCCTCAAGTATACCAACCTCCCTCATCCCCTTACCACTTTTCCTTCTAATCCTCTTTTTTCCACCTCCTTTAAAGCTCTTATTTATAATACCCCTATTATAACAAATCTTGGTCTTATAAAAGGTTCCCCTGATACTAGTGTCCAATTTCAAAAAATGTTTCATCAAAATTGGCCAAATCACCTCCCTATATATACTGATGCCTCTAAGCTCTCACCGACCGGCTGCGTTGGCGCAGCTTGTTGGATACCTAAATATAAAATAACCCTTTTATTTAAATGCCCCCCTGAAACCTCTATATTTTCCGGTGAGGCTATTGCTTTACTGGAAGCTATTATGTATGCCCAGTCACACAACATACAACAAACACTTATTTTATGTGACTCATTAAGCTGTCTGTTGGCCATTAAAGAAAATCCTTTTCGTAGCAGATTAAGACTTTCTATCGTTTTTAAGATCAGAGAGGCCCTGTTGTCCTGTCACCAACAAGGCCTTCAAGTTTTGCTGGTCTGGATTCCAAGTCATTCCGGTATTATTGGAAATGAGATGGCTGACTCATATGCTAAGATTGCTATACAATCTGGTTCGTCTGAGCATTTTGTCAATTCCTCTCGAGACTTGCTCACTCTTGCGAAAGCTCATATGGTTAAATCCTGGAATGCTTTTTGGATTTCATCAAAATCGGTTAAGGGTAAGTATTATTCGGCGTTACAACCTGAAATTCCGAGGAGACCTTGGTTTTCATTTCACAGGCACGCTGACCGTTGGGTCACTTCCACTATCTGTCGGTTACGCCTCGCGCATTCATGCACACCTACCCACCTAGCAAAGATAAGAGTTCGAGATCACTCGCTGTGTGAATGTGGCCTAGACGAAGGTTCCGCTACCCATATCCTGTTCCTTTGCCCTAAACTTCTTCATCCCATTTACGACATTCTCCCTCCTAAAGTTCCTCGTCCTATAAATGTTGAATGTTTGTTGACGTTTGTGTTTAGTCCATTTTGTTCTTTTTTGTGTAAATATATTAAATGTAATAAAATTAAGTTGTGAATAGTCCTATTGAGTGTTATATCTTATTATATATAGTTTAGTTTAGTTTCTATTACTAACCCTTAATGTTTGTGTTGTTCTAGGTTACGGATTAACAAGGAAATTACTTCTACTATATTTGGCTTTTGAAATTTAATTGAGTTTGTTACCTCAACCATACCGATCAATCTCATTCGTGTCTTCTCCATCCTGCGTAACATTGGCGAAATAATCTGTGCCCTATGGCACAACTAAAAGCCATTAAACTAAGAATTGAATTGAATTGAGAATACCTTAATATACTAAAAAGTTAGTGAAATTTAAAAAGATAACGTTTAACTGTTTGAAATTAAGATAAATTAAGTGAACAAAGAGACTTCAGTGTACCCTCAATTACAATATAAAATATTTAGAATGTTAAAACATGACGAAAATAATTATGGTAACAATAACAAACTTAAGAAATTAACAAATATGTTTTAACACTATGGAGCTGTCGTGTTTTTAGGATACTTAGCTATCAGTTGCTTTAGTTCATCTTGAGACACGACCTTAACACGGGATTTGTCCGGCAGAACAATAATTATGATGCCATCTGCAGACCAACATCTTCGAATCCCGAAATGATTTCGAGCCGCAACAAAAACTTCCTGTCGGGACTTTGTTAAGAATTCCGTTACTTTAATTGATGAACCTTTCAACGATGTTTTAGCCCTCCAGACATTTGAGCGAAGTTGCACAGTTGTGAAGCGCACTAAAATAGGCCGAGCCGAGTTCTTTTTGGCACCTAACCTGTGGCAAGATTCAAGTGACTCAGGTTTAACATTAGTCAGTTTCATCTGCTCCGTCAACACAGTCATCGTCTTCTTTACCACATCCTCATCCACGCTCTCCGTAATACCATGAAGAAGTAAGATCTTTCTTCTAGACTGTGTCTCCAAGCGATCGAAGCCAAGGACAAGAAGTTCAATCTGGGATTTGAGAATGCCTAATGATTTCCAAACAAAGGTCTTAAAAGTTTGGAACTCTCCAGCTAAGGCTTTCACTGTTGGATTGGAAGCAGAAGTGGGTTGCGGCAAATTTTTCTCAAACTCGCCCATCCTCGAGTTAAATAATTTTGAAAGCTCTTCCATGCTTTTTAAAAGCTGCTCAGCTGTTGTGTCCATATTTATGTAAAGTGATTAAAGTGAAAAGGTAATGATTTGTAAGAAAGTTCAGTGACCGCCAACTTATACACAGGTACACTTAAATTATAACATATATGAAAATTAATAATTTAAATATTTAAAAAATACAGAGCTCTAAAATTTGCGTGTTTATGCTTTTGTGCCTACCCGCAGAATGTAATCATCAGAGTCACTCATATTGTAAGTAAATAATAAATATAAATAATAATAAAATAAAAATAATAGCTAATAAATACTAAATATACAAATAAATATATAAAATATTTATATATAAATAATAATAATAATAATATAAATATTATCTAATAGTATCTATAGTAACAAGTAACTATAGTAACAATAAAATAATTATTAAATTTATAGTATTCAATCAATCTATCAGCTGTTACTGCTGTAAGCTATCGCTTAGATATAAACAGTATCCAGAATACTATTTTTAAAAACACAACATGAAATTAGGAAAACAAAAAATTAACGAAACAAAATATATATATATGTCTATAAAAAAACTAGATTAACACGTGAAACGAAACGTCAGCAGCGGAATGTAACATCAATTTAATTGACAGCTATCACTCACATTGACAGTGTCTTGTACACACACTGCATTTGTTTTTTTTTTTCGCTTGCGTTAGCTTTGGTTGACACACGTGTTAGTGAGATATCTGTGTTATTATAATCATTTTCTGTTATTCTTTCCATAATTTTTTAGTGCAAATAGTTAATTTATATGGTTTCTGGGTTTTACTAACCATATTCGGTTACGGTAAGTGTTTATTTACTTTTATAGTTATAGTATATTAGTTGGTAAGTTAAAGTAGTTAGATAATGGATGTTGATCCTCCTCCTGAACCTCCCGATCCCGGGGGTTTGGAAAAAGTAATTGACCTAAATAAATCTTCCCCTCGTTCCGGGGATAAATCCACCGCTACTCCCGATTCCTCCTCAAAAAAAACAGTCGTTCATCCCACTACCGCAACTCCTTCCATTCAGACTGTTTATATTAATCCCGCTTTTACTGACGGCCCTAAAAGTTACGCTGATGACGATAAGGGTCCTTTCATTGTCCATGTCTCCCGGGAAGTTTCTGATCCTTCTGCAGGTAACTCAATCCGAGCCATCAAATTCGGTCAGTTTTTACATAAGCACAAAATTGGTTGTATTATTAATGATGGAGTTAAAAACGTAGGTCGCAACAAAATAGAAGTCCAATTTTCCTCAGCCCAATCTGCAAATGATTTTTTAAAAAACCCGATACTGGAACTATGTAAGTACAAAGCAACGTTACCAACTTACAATGTAACTAGAATGGGTCTCGTGAAAGGTGTTCCGGTTGACTGGTCTATGGAGGATCTTATAGAGTCTATCGAGCTTCCTCATGGTTGTGGTGAAATATTAAAAATGAGGCGTTTAAATCGTAAAACCATCAACGAAGGAGTTGTGAACTGGATTCCAACTCAGTCAGTGGTAATAACGTTTAAGGGCCAAATCCTTCCCAATAAAATATATTCATTCCATACCTCTCTTCCCGTTGAAACATATAATCTCCCTACTATAATTTGTTTAAACTGTTGTCGTTATGGCCACATTAAGACTCAGTGTAGATCTACTCCCAGATGTTTTAAATGTTCCCAATCTCATACAGGTGAGTTGTGTGAGGTTACTAAAGATAATGCTACATGCCTTCACTGTTCTGGTAAACACTTTGCTACAGACAAGGATTGTCCAGAGTATTCGCGACAGCAATCAATAAAAATTGTTATGTCTCAGGACAATATCTCTTACATGGAGGCAGCTTCTCGCTTCCCTAATGTTCGCAGGTCCTACGCTGAGGTAGCAAAAGAGATGTTTTCCTCTCCTGTATATATTCCATCAAGCCCTAGTCCATCTAAATCCTCCCCACCTCCTAATAGATCATATAGACAGACCATCTTCCGTTCTCCTGCCCCTAGAGTTCCTCAAGGGAAGGGGTATTTTTAGCGGGTAGACGTGGAAAAAGACAGACATACATTTCGAAGCTCTATTTTTATTTAATTTTTATTTATTGCAAAAGTACATATGTTTTAAAATTTACATTACCTTCGTATAAGTAGGCTATCACTACACTCACACACAAGTTTTCAACACTAAAAAAAATGGACACTCCTGTTGAACAGCTGGTCAAAAGTATGGAGGAACTTTCTTCAATGTTTAGCCAGAGGATGGGTGAGTTTGAAAAGAACTTAATGCCATCCAGCGCCTCTGCTTCTACAAATCCTACAATTAAGTCTTTATCCGCCGAGTTCTACGCATTTAAGTCCCTTGTATGGAAATCTTTGGGCCTACTTAAGGCCCAAATAGAGCTTATCGCCATGGGTTTGGATCGCATGGAGACTCACAGTCGCAGGAAGGTTCTTCTCTTCCATGGTGTTAAAGAGGAACAAGGTGAAGACGTCCTCAAGAAAACACTAGGCGTATTAACCGGCCATTTGAAGATGTCTGATGCTACACCTGAACTAATTGACTCCTGCCATCGCTTGGGGGTGAAGAGGGATGCTTCCCGGCCTATCTTAGTTCGATTTGCCTCCGTACGCCTTCGCTCCAGAGTATGGAATGCCAAGACGGCACTCAGGGGTTCTAAAATAACTCTCTCTGAATTCCTGACAAAGGCCCGTCAAAGTATCTTCATAGAAGCTCGCAAACACTTTGGGATGAAGAAGTGCTGGTCAGCTGAAGGCGAAATAATCATCCTTCTTCCAGACAACTCTCGTAAGAAGATTTCTGCATTGTCCGAGCTCAAGCAATTAGTCGCTCAGTATCCAAAGGGCAACAAGTGAACTCCGGTACTTTGTAGGTTACATTTAAATTTAGTCGGTTTATATGACGATGATACTGACGTTTGCATTGCAGGGTATAGTTAATTTCCGTTTTGTTTATTTTATGTTTTTAACTATTTTACTTTATAAATGAATTTTATAATTTTATTTTTTTTTACTACCGCTATCTTAATATTGTTAAAGAGTGACAACTGACAACTCTTTTTTTTTTTTTTTTAATTTTGGCTTTTATTTATGCCAAGAGGGCACAGATTATTTCGCCAATGTCACGTGCGATGGAGAAGACACGATGGAGATTGATCGGTGCGGTCGAGATTACAGGCTTAATTTAATTTGAAGGCATAATAGAAGTTGACTCTCTGTTAGCCCATAACCTAAAACAACACAATAATAAATAATTAGATAAACATAAATTATTATTAAGATAACATATATGAACAAACACAAAAATATTTACAACTTAATGTTATTACGCTCAATATATTTACATAAAAATTTACAAAATGGACTGAACACAAACATTAACAAACATTGAACATTAATAGGGCGAGGAGCTTTAGGAGGGAGAACGTCATATAAGGGATGGAGGAGTTTGGGGCAAGAAAACAGTATATGGGATAAGGAACCTTCGTCTAGGCCACATTCACACAAAGAGTGATCTCTGACTCTAATTTTACAAAGATGTATGGGGGTACATGCATGTCCAAGGCGTAGTCGGCAGATAGTTGTGGTGACCCAACGATTAGCTTGCCTGTGAAGAGAAAACCAAGGTCGCCTTGGAATATCTGGTTGTAGAGATGCGTAAAATCTACCTTTAGATTTTGATGAAACTTTCCAAATAGAGTTCCAGGATTTATCCAGATAAGTTTTCGCTAGAGCACACAAGTCCTGAGATGAATTTTTAAAATGTTCAAGAGAGCCAGTTGTTATAGCAGCTCTAGCGAACGAGTCTGCTGCATCATTATCGGATATACCAGAGTGGCTTGGTATCCAGGCAAGCGATATTTCCAGCCCCTTTCGATGACAGGAAAACAATGCCTCCCTGATCTTAAAGATGATAAAAAATTTTCGCCTACTACGAAACGGATTTTCCTTAATTGCCAACAGACAACTCAAAGAATCTGTCAGAATTACCGTATTTCTGAGGTCATGGGAGTGGGCAAAAAGGATGGCTTCCAAAATCGCAATCGCTTCACCAGAAAAGATGGATGTTTCAGGAGGGGATTTAAATTGAAGGACAATTTTGAATTTAGGGATCCAACAGGCTGAGCCGACGCAGCTATCAGGGGATAGTTTTGAGGCATCAGTAAATATAAGTAAATGATTTGACCAATTTTGATTAAAAAATCTTTGAAATTTAGAATTTGAATCAGGGGCCCCTTTAATAAGACCAAGATCTGTGATAATAGATGGATTATAGACTAGAGCTCTAAATGGAGTGGAAAAAAGAGGATTTGACTGGAACCTTAAGATAGGATGTGGGAGTTTCGTAAATTTTAAAAAACTGTCTAATAGTAAGGATGGACTTTTGGGGTTCGCCCCAACGCAGAGTTGGGACAATTCGCTTAAACGGGACCAGAGAGGATGAGAGGATAACTGTAATGATTTTACCACAAAACGGTCGCATAAAAATTGTCTTCTCAGTTGGAGTGGAGGATCAACACATTCAACTTGCAGAGCGTTAGTGGGAGAAGTTTTCATAGCTCCTATAATTATCCTAAGGCATTTGTATTGAATTTTATTAATCTTATCAGAAACGGCTTTATTCAGGGGTTCTAAGACAAACAGTCCATAGTCTAAATGACTACGAACTATTGCATTGTACAGTAGTTTAAGAGAATAGGGGTGAGCTCCCCACCAGACTCCTGAGACTGCTCTAAGGACGTTAATGCCCTTTTCACATTTTTTAATAATATGCTCAGAGTGATAAATTCCGTTCAGTTTGTTGTCGAGTATTATGCCTAGAAATTTCGTCTTGTTGACAAAGTTGATTCGTTGATCCCCACAGACCAAGTCAAAGACAGGAATTAGTCTTTTCCGAGTAAAAACAACTGCCTGGGTCTTATCTATTGATAAAGATAAGCCATGGTCAGAGAGCCATAGGTCAAGATAATGCAAAGCAGAGTTTAATCGCAAAGTTAAATTTTGAATAGAAGAAGATTTAAGATATAAAACAATGTCATCGGCATATTGAAGAATGTTACAAAAGTTGTTAACAGACAATTCGAGATCATGGGTATAAATGCTGTAAAGCAGAGGGCTGAGGACTGAACCTTGCGGGAGACCTTTCCAGACAAATCTGGGGGGGAGAATACAATTTTGATGTTTAACGGTAATTGATCTGCAAAATAGCAGATTACATATGAAATGAGTAATCCTCGGAGGTATACTCAGCTGTTGCAGTTTCTGCCTGAGTACCGGAAGAAGAACATTATCATATGCCGAAGAAATATCTAGAAAAACACCCACAAGGTACTCTCCGTTAGAGAAGGCTATTCGAATGTCTGTCGTGAGAATGCTGAGACTATCAAGAGTGCTCAAACCCTTTCGAAAGCCGAATTGAGAGGGCGAGAGAATATTCCTGCTTTCCATTATCCATTCCAAACGGTTTTTTAGGAGATGTTCAGTAACTTTCACTAATGTAGACGATAAAGCAATGGGTCTATAGGAATTTGGATCCAAAGGGCTTTTTCCTGGTTTGAGTATGGGAATAATAATTTGGGACTTCCAAGATTCCGGGACGATTCCTGTTAAGAAAAAAGCATTAATTATATTCAGATAGACGCATTTAGCTTTATCACTGAGGTTTATTATAAAGGAGTAGGGCACGCCATCTTCCCCTGGTGACGAGTCCTTAAGTCCATTTAGAGCTGTGTGTAGCTCAGAGAGTGTAAACGGACTATCCATATCATCCGAGACTGAGGTTGGAGTAAAGTTTATAAAACTATCTTGGCATGGTACAAAGGGAGGTGCAAGTTTGGTAGTAAAATCATTAAGCCATTCGGACGGATTATAGGCGTTTAGGTTTTCTGAATTGAGGGAGCGGCGAAATCTCTTAAGATTTCTCCAAACTATTTGAGGGGGAGACCGAGGACTAAGGGATTCACAGAAATTGATCCAACCCTGCTTTTTCTTTTTAGAAAATAATTTTTTAATTTTGGCATCTATACGCTGATATTTGATGAAATTCTGTGTAGTCATAGATGCAGTATATGACTCTTCGGCTTCAGATCTCTGTTGGACCAAGGCATTACATTCTTCATCCCACCAAGGTGGGGAGAAACAAATCTTTTTATTAATATTTTTTTGTGGAAAATGGGTATCAGCGGAGGATTTGATAATATTAAGGAAAAGTTCGTAGTATGCAACAGCATTTTCACCATTTACAAAATCAGGGAGGGAGTTCAACATGACATCAACAGAGTTAGAATATGCTAACCAGTTAACGTTTTTAAGTTTATATTTTAGGAGAGGGGATGATTTGGTAGGAGCAATGGATCTGTTGTTTAATGAGAGAAGGATAGGGAAATGGTCACTTCCAAACGTCGATGGAAGGATGTTCCAACATATTTGCGAGGATAGGGAGGGAGATGCTAGAGATAAATCAACAGCAGAATTAGGATTCTGATTAGGATAAACTCTACGAGTAGGCGAACCATCATTGAGAATGCAAAAATTTACATCATCAGCGATATCCACCAACAAGGGAGCAAATCCATCACAGAAATAGGAACCCCATAATGTATGGTGGGCATTAAAATCCCCCATAACAAGAACAGGGCTTGGGAGAGAAGATAAAATGGAATGTAACTCAGGAGCAAGTGAAGGAGTAGGACGGGGAATGTAAATAGATAAAAAGGAAATGTTGAAGGCTTTTATAGCTACAGCATTGATGTGCTGGCTAAAAGGAGGTAAGGGGATTTGGGAGAAGGGAATGGAGTGCCTGATCAAGATGGCACTACCTGCATACCCATCACTTCTGTCATCCCTCAAACAGGTGAAACCCGGAATCCGAAATCGAGAACCGGGAATCAACCATGTCTCAGAGATGGCAATAATGACAGGTTTATACAAATTAATAAGTGAGAGGAGTTCAGGTTTCTTAGGACGGACGCTTTTGCAGTTCCATTGAAGGAATCTGATTGGGGCCATTGTGGAGGATATTAAATAATTGATTTAGGTCATTGGCAACGTTGGACGGTAAAGGGATTTCATTGCATGTACTGAGGATATTTAAGAGGATTTTTGTGAGTAGTTCCAATAAGTTAGGATTATTATTAGGAGGGGACGGGTTAGCAACATTTAAGGCACAACCATTAGGAGAGGAGGAGGGGCAATTGCCAACTATGGCTTGATGGGCATGTTTATCATACCCCTTCCCTTGAGGAAGTCTAGGGGAGGGAGAGCGGACAATGGTTTGTCTGTATGATTTACTAGGACAGGGGGTGGACTTAGAAGGACCAGGGTTAGTTGGGATGTATGTGGGAACGGAGAACAACTCTTTTGCTACCTCTGCATAGGATCTACGGACACTAGGAAAGCGAGAGGCAGCTTCCATGTAAGAAACATTGTCCTGAGACATTACAATTTTTATAGAGTGCTGTCGCGAATACTCCGGGCAATCTTTATCTGTGGCAAAGTGTTTGCCAGAGCAGTGTAGGCATGTAGCATTATCTTTAACAACCTCACACAACTCACCTGTATGAGATTGGGAACATTTAAAACACCTGGGAGTGGATCTACACTGAGTCTTAATGTGGCCATAACGACAACAGTTCAAGCATATTATAGTAGGGAGATTATAGGTTTCGACAGGGAGGGATGTATGGTAGGAAAAGATTTTACCAGGAAGGACTTGACCTTTAAAAGTTATAACAACCGATTGAGTTGGAATCCAGGACACAACTCCTTCGTTAAAAGTCTTACGGTTTAGTCGTCTCAATTTGATTATATCCCCACATCCATGAGGGAGCTCAATTGACTCCAAGAGATCCTCCATAGACCAATCCACTGGGATGCCTTTTATTAGACCCATTCTGGTAACGTTATATGTGGGTAAACTAGCCTTATACTTGCAGAGATCTAATATTGGGTTTTTAATAAAATTATTTGCCGCTTGTGCTGATGAAAATTGTATTTCTATTTTATTGCGACCAACATTTTTAACACCATCATTAACAATTGAGCCAATCTTGTGATTATGTAAGAACTGTCCGAATTTAATGGCTCGTATCGAAATACCAGCAGCTGGATCAGCAACTTCCCGAGAGACGTGAACTATGAAGGGACCTTTATCGTCATCTGTATAACTTTTAGGGCCATCGATGAAGGATGGATTTACATATACAGTTTGAATGGAAGGACTTGCGGTAGTAGGGTGGACTACTGTTTTCTTAGAGGAGGAAACAAGAGAACATGAGGAATTATCCCCGGAACGTTTGCGAGAGGAGGATGATGAGAGGTCAGTTTGTAATTCTGAGCCCCCAGGATCGGGAGGTTCAGGAGGAGGATCGACATCCATTATAAACTAACTACTGTAACTAAACTAATATACTTTATCTATAATAAAAAACTAAAAAATAACACTTACCGTAACCGAATTATGTTAGTAAAACCCAAAAACCATAAAATCGAACTATTTGCACTGAAAATTAATGAAAGAATCACACAAAGTTATTGTAAAAACACAGATATCTCACTAACACGTGTGTCAACCAAAGCTAACGCAAGCGAAAAAAAAAAAACAACTGACAACTCAATGTTGAATGTCAGACGTCATTGTTTATAAGTCTGGATTCGAGTCTTTTGAGCCGTAAGATTATTTGTGAATTTTTATTCTTTTTATTTTTTGTTATTCTATAGTTTTCATTTATATCTACTAACTTGTTATATTTTAAATATTAACACTTTCTTTATTTTTTGTTTGTTTTAGTTGTGTTCATTTTGAAGTGTAAAATCATTTTTCTCAGTCAACTTATGCCTGTGGTTTGTGTTTCGAGTTAGTTGTTATTTATTTTATTTTTTTTGTTTGTATTTAATATTATTATTTTTTTTATATTTATTTATTTTATATTATTTTTATTTATATTATAATAGATATAAGTATATATTTTAAGTTTAATGATTTTAGATGAAGAATATTTTTCTTGCTCGTCAGATGAATTCTTGAGTATCTCGAGTAGTAGTAGCAACACCTCGACATCGGACTCAGAACCACTTGAAGTGAAGCTGCCAAAAATATTTAATAATTCTAATCTCCTATCCATAGTGCATATTAACGCGCAGAGCTTAGTTGCTCACTATTCCGATCTTCTCACTTCCTTCAGCAACGGCGTAGTTGACGGTATTCTGGTGTCTGAAACCTGGTTAAAACCGTCGATTACATCTACCATTTGTGCTCTTCCAGGCTACCAGTTTTTCCGTAATGACCGCACTGTTCAGTGTGGGGGTGGCGTTGGGATTTACCTTCGCAGTGACATTCCTGCCCGAGTAGTTTCTCTTTCCTCCTCAGAAACAAAAGGATTCCTGGAGTATCTTTTCCTGGAGATAGTTTTACACCATAAAAAGATCCTGCTGGGGGTATTATACTGTCCAAATGATAAAATTAACTATTTTGACATATTAGAAGGTGTTCTGGAAAATCTCGTCCCTGTGTATGACCATGTCATATGTATGGGCGACTTAAACACTTGTATATTAAAGAATAACTCTAGAGCACAAAAGTTAAAAACGATAACGTCATCACTTAATTTAAACATTCTCCCCATGTCCTCTGCGACACACTATTTTCCCAACAGTAGACCAACCCTAATTGATGTAATTGTCGTCTCTAACCCTAATTTTGTTTCCTCCCACGGTCAAATGACTGCTCCATTCTCGTACCACGATCTGATTTTCCTCACTTACAAAGTGCGTCCTACAAAGGTTAGAGGCAAAATTTATCTTCTGCGCGATTTTAAGCATATGGACCTGGATCGTTTGAGAGAGGATGTGAAATGTGTCGACTGGTCGTCACTATTCTCAGCTGATGATGTTAATGCCATGGTTGAATCACTAACTACTGAGCTGATTAGAATATTTGATAAACATGCACCCGCTCGACCAGTACGGATGAAACATGCACCTGCTCCCTGGTTAACGCCAGTGATCAGAAGAACTATGGCTAAACGTGACAGAGCAAAAGCTCGACATAAAAAACTACCATCAAAGGAAAATCTTGACGAATACAAAAAACTTCGTAACATCTGCAACAGAATGTGTAGGGATGCTAAACGCCGCTATATTCATAGTAGACTTCAGAATACTTTCCAAGCGCAAGTTTGGGGATTCTTACGGTCATTAGGTGTGGGCAAGACCACGGATAGCTTTCAAACTACCGTGGACCTCAATGAACTAAATCAGCACTTCAGCACGCCACCTATAACATTAGATCCTGACACTAAGTCTGCTACTCTTTTGTATCTATCTAATCTTGTTCCACCAGACCTGCCTCCTTTCACTTTTGAACCAGTCTCGGAGGAAACTGTTAAGAGGAATGTCCGATCTATCTCCACAAAAGCCATCGGTAGCGATAATCTAAGCCTGGATATGATACTTCCTGTGCTGGAGGATATTGCACCTGTGATCACTCACATTATTAATTTCTCACTTTCGTGCAATATCTTCCCAACACTTTGGAAGAACGCCTACGTTATTCCGCTACCGAAGACCTCCAATCCTTCCTCTTGTTCTCAATACCGTCCCATATCTATACTGCCAATCCTATCAAAAGTCCTAGAATCTATAGTTCACAAACAACTGTACTCCTACTTTACCATCAACAACCTCATGTGTCCTTTCCAATCCGGTTTCCGTCCATCTCACAGCACTGTTGGAGCACTGCTGAATATAACTGAGGACATTCGGTATGCTATGGATAACACCAAGCTTACTGTAATTGTTCTCTTAGACTTCAGCAGTGCTTTTAACTCTGTAGATTTTGACATTCTTCTTGGTACCCTCCGAGCGGTTAATATTTCTTCCTCTACCATTGATTGGTTTCACTCTTATCTTTTCGGGCGCCGGCAGTGCGTGAAAACAGAAAATTCATCGTCTGATTGGTCTAACTTATCTGCCGGTGTTCCTCAAGGCGGCATACTCTCTCCACTTCTCTTTTCTGTTTTCATTAATAACATTTCACGTGTCATCTCTTCTCCCTTTCATCTGTATGCAGATGACTTACAGCTGTATCGTCATTGTCAGTTGAGTGAGTTGTCTGAGACTGTTGACTGCCTAAACGAAGACCTTTTGGCTGTTCAGTTATGGGCCAAATCTTTTGGCTTACTGGTTAACCCTGCCAAATCACAAGCAATGATCATTGGTAGCAGTAGGCTAAGAAGTAAAATTGACTGGCCATCTGTGCCCTGTATCAAGTATGCTGGGGTTCCAATAGCCTATCATGAAAATGTAAAAAACTTGGGCCTGATCATTGACTGCAACATGTCTTGGACGTCTCATCTCAACGATGTTAGTAAACGTATGCATTTCACGTTTCACTCTCTCAAACGTCTCCAATATTTTCTCCCTTTCAACACCAAAATTATGCTCGCTCAATCTCTTCTTCTCCCTATTCTCGACTACGCTGATGTTTGCTTTCTGGATGTGACAGAGGAACAGCTTAATAAGTTAGAGCGCTTACAAAATCTTGCTATTCGCTTTATTTTCGGGCTACGTAAGTACGACCATGTGTCTCTTTTCCGCGCTCAACTTAAATGGCTACCTATCCGATTTCGCCGTGATATGCACATCCTTTCGGTCCTTTTCAATATTCTCACAAACCCTAATATTCCTGAATACCTCAGCTCCCGCCTCAACCTGCTTCCTCCTTCAACCCGCTCCAGGCGTTCTTGCATCACTACGATGCTCGATGTGCCTCGGAGTAACAGCAAATTTCGACTTCAGTCGTTCACAGTACGAGCTCCGCTACTATGGAACAAACTTCCTAAATACATACAGGACAGTACTACAATTGATATGTTTAAAAAACGATTAAGACAGCATTTCCTGACACAAGTTTACCCTTCATCATAAACTTTGATATTAATATGTGTGTATCTATGTATATTATATATTTATATATATATATATATATATTTATATTATTTATATATATATATATGTGTATGAATGTGTATTTATATAAATATTTTTTTATAAGTAATGATGCACTACATTGCCCGCTGATTGACTCTTATCACTCACCTCCATAGGTTGACTGGAAGAGATCTCTTTTAGAGATAAGTCCGCCTTTGCTTATGTTTTCTCTATTTTGTTATTTTCTGTAATGTCTTTTTAAGTGCAATAAAGAATATATATATATATGATAAACAAGCCCACCAAGCCATAGTTGGCAATTGCCCTTCCTCCTCTCCAAATGGTTGTGCTCTAAATGCTGATAATCCCTCCCCTCCTAATAACAATTCTAACTTATTAGAATTACTCACCAAAATCCTCCTTAACATTCTAAGCACATGTAATGAAATCCCTTTACCGTCCAACGTTGCCAATGATTTACATCAACTCTTCAACGTCCCTAAAAATGGCCCCAATCAGATTCCTTCAATGGAATTGTAAAAGCATTCGTCCTAAGAAACCTGACCTCCTCTCCCTTATTAATTCATATAAACCCGTCATTATTGCCCTCTCTGAGACATGGTTAATTCCCGGTTCTCGATTTCGGATTCCGGGTTTTTCCTGTTTGAGGAATGACAGAAGTGATGGGTATGCAGGTAGTGCCATCCTGATCAGGCACTCTATTCCCTTCTCCCAAATTCCTTTACCTCCTTTTAGCCAGAATATCAATGCCGTGGCTATAAAAGCCTTTAATATATCCTTTTTATCCCTTTACATTCCCCATCCTAATTCTTCTCTTGCTCCTGAATTACACTCCATCTTCTCTTCCCTTCCAAGCCCTATTCTTGTTATGGGGGACTTTAATGCCCATCATACATTATGGGGTTCCTATCACTGTGACGGATTTGCTCCCTTGTTGGTGGACATCGTTGATGATGTAAATTTATGCATTCTCAACGATGGCTCGCCGACTCGTAGAGTTTATCCAAATCAGAATCCTTATTCTGCCGTCGACTTATCCCTATCAACTCCCTCCCTATCCTCACAACTATCTTGGAATACCCGCCCATCAACATTTGGAAGCGACCATTTTCCTATCCTTCTTTCACTTAAGATCAGATCCCTCACATCCTTCAAATCATTCCCTCTTCTAAAATACAGACTAAAAAATGTTAACTGGTCAGCATACTCTAACTCTGTTGATGCCATGTTAGACTCCCTCCCTGGTTTTGTGAATGATGAAAATATTATTGCTTACTACGAACTTTTCCTTAATGCTATCAAATCCTCTGCTGATGCCCATTTTCCTCTAAAAAATATAAATAAAAAGACTTTGCTTTCTCCTCCTTGGTGGGATGAAGAATGTAATGTCATGGTCCAACGGAGATCTGAAGCCGAAGAGTCATATACAGTCTCTATGACTCCACAAAATTTCATCAAATATCAGCGTATTGATGCCAAAATTAAAAGACTGTTCAAAAAAAAGAAAAAGCTAGGGTGGACCAACTTCTGTGAATCCCTCAGTCCTCGATCTCCTCCTCAAACAGTTTGGACAAATCTTAAGAAATTTCGCCGCTCCCTCAACTCAGAAAATCCAAATGCCAATAATCCCTCCATATGGCTTAATGATTTTGCTGCCAAGCTGGCACCTCCCTTTGTCCCATGCCAGGATAGCTTTATTACACTGACTCCAACACTTGTATCGGATGATATGGATGGTCCGTTTACTCTCTCAGAGCTCCATACAGCTCTAAAGGGACTTAAAGACTCATCTCCAGGGGAAGATGGCGTTCCCTATTCTTTTATAGTAAACCTTAGTGATAAAGCTAAATGCGTCTATTTGAATTTAATTAATGCTTTTTTCTCAGCAGGAATCGTCCCGGAATCTTGGAAGTCCCAAATTATTATCCCCATTCTCAAACCAGGAAAAAGCCCATTGGACCCAAGTTCTTATAGACCCATTGCTTTCATCTACATTAGTAAAAGTAACTGAACACCTCTTAAAAAACCGTTTGGAATGGATAATGAAAAGCAGGAATATTCTCTCACCCTCTCAATTTGGCTTTCGAAAGGGTCTGAGCACTCTCGATAGTCTCAGCATTCTCACGACAGACATTCGAATAGCCTTTTCTAACGGAGAGTACCTTGTGGGTGTTTTTCTAGATATTTCTTCTGCATATGATAATGTTCTTCTTCCGGTACTCAGGCAAAAACTGCACCAGCTGAGCGTTCCTCCGAGGATTACACATTTCATATGTAACCTGCTATTTTGCAGATCAATTTCTGTTAAACACCAAAATTTTTTTCTTCCCCCCCGATTCGTCTGGAAAGGTCTCCCGCAAGGCTCAGTCCTAAGCCCTCTACTTTACAGCATTTATACCCACGATCTCGAATTGTCTGTTAATAACTTTTGTAACATCCTTCAATATGCTGATGACATTGTATTATATTATAGATCTTCTTCCGTCCAAAACTTAACATTGCGTTTAAACTCTGCTTTGCATTATCTTGACCTATGGCTCTCTGATCATGGCTTATCTCTTTCAGTAGATAAGACTCAGGCAGTTGCTTTTACACGAAAAAGGCTTATTCCCGTCTTTGACCTATTTTGTGGGGATCAGCGTATCAACTTTGTCAATAAGGCGAAGTTTCTAGGCATAATACTTGATAACAAACTGAACGGAATTTGTCACTCTGAACATATTATCAAAAAATGTGAAAAGGGCATTAACGTCCTTAGAGCTGTCTCAGGTGTCTGGTGGGGAGCTCACCCATATTCTCTTAAACTACTGTACAATGCAATAGTCCGTAGTCATTTAGACTATGGACTATTTGTCTTAGATCCACTTAATAAAACCGTTTCTGATAAACTTAATAGAATCCAACACAAATGCCTTAGAATAATTATAGGAGCCATGAAGACTTCACCCACTAACGCCCTGCAAGTTGAATGTGTTGATCCTCCTCTACAACTAAGAAGACAATTTTTATGCGACCGCTTCGTGGTAAAATCATTACAGCTATCCTCTCATCCTCTTTGGTCCCGTTTAAGCAAACTGTCCCAACTCTGTGCTCGTCCTAAAAGCCCATCCTTGTTATTAGATAGTTTTTTTAAATTTACCAAACTTCCGCATCCTATATTGAGGTTCCATTAAAATCCTCTTTTTTCCACTCCATTTAGAGCTCTTGTATATAATCCTCCAATTATTACAGATCTTGGTCTTACTAAAGGGGCTCCTGAAACAAACTGTAAATTTCAAAGAATCTTTCATCAAAAATGGTCAAACCATCTCCTTATATTTACTGATGCCTCTAAAATATCCCCCGATAGCTGTGTCGGTTCAGCCTGTTGGATTCCCAAATTCAAAATTATCCTTCAATTCAAATCCCCTCCTGAAACATCATTTTTTTCCGGTGAAGCGATTGCAATTCTGGAAGCCATCCTATTTGCCCAATCCCATGACCTAAGACAGACTGTTATCCTGACAGACTCTTTGAGCTGTCTGTTGGCAATTAGGGAAAATCCATTTCGTAGTAGGCGGAAATTTTTTATCATCCTTAAGATCAGGGAGGCTTTGTTCTCGTGTCACCAAAAAGGGCTAGAAATATCGCTTGTCTGGATACCAAGCCATTCTGGTATAAGCGGTAATGAAGCCGCAGACTCGTTCGCTAGAGCTGCTATAACAACTGGCTCTCTAGATCATTTGAAAAATTCAACTCAGGATTTGTGTGCTTTAGCGAAAACTCATCTGGATAAATCCTGGAACTCTGTTTGGAAAGTTTCATCAAAATCTAAAGGTAGATTTTACGCATCTCTACAACCAGACATCCCAAGGCGACCTTGGTTTTCACTTCACAGGCAAGCCAATCGTTGGATCACCACAACTATCTGCCGACTACGCCTTGGACATGCATGTACTCCCATACATCTATGTAAAATTAGAGTTAGAGATCACTCTTTGTGTGAGTGTGGCCTAGACGAAGATTCCCTACCCCATATACTGTTCTCTTGCCCCAAACTCCTCTATCCCGCATATGACGTTCTCCCTCCAAAAGTTCCTCGCCCTATTAATGTCGAATGTTTATTAATGTTTGTGTTTAGTCCATTTTGTAAATTTCTATGTAAATATATTGAACGTAATAAGATTAAGCTATAAATAGTTTTGTGATTGTTTTTCTGTGTTTAAATAGCAGTTATTTTTTTTTATCTAATTATTATTATTGTGTTGTTTTAGGTTGTGGGTTTTTTAATTCCGTCTACTACTATTATGCCTACAAAATCAAATTGAGCCTGCAATCTCGACCGCACCAATCAATCTCTACCTCTTCTCCATCGCACGTGACATTGGCGAAATAATCTGTGTCTTTTTGGCACAAATAAAAGCCAGAAAAAAAAAAAAAAAAACACTGCATTTGACGTTTACATATTATTTAAATAATATTAGCAAATAGTAGGTAAACTATAACATTACAAGTGAATAACAGTGTACCTAAATAAAGAGTTATAAATAACTACCTATAAAGAGAAAAAAAAAAATACACACATACACACAAATAGTTATTAATGTACTGAAAAACATTGATTACCTGAAGGACCCGTATGAGAGACAATAAACAAGACACAGTAATGAAACACCAGTTATAATAAATAGAAAAATATAAGAAATAGTTACTTCTTTAAGTTCCTTTTCGGCCGGACTCCCTGCGAATTCTTGTTCTCTTGGGTATTGATGTTGGATGAGGTTGCAGTCCTAGCTGAAACTTGTTGAGGCACCGTAGCAGTGGAATACGTATTCAGCTCCGCCATAGACGTAATTTGGTGACGCTTACCATCTGGACCAATAATAACTATGTTGCCATCTCTAGTCCAACATTTGTTGATACCAAGACGCTGTCTGGCAGCCACGAAGACGTCATGATGTTCCTTTGTTAGGAACTCAGACAATGTAACCCCAGTGTTCTTCAGACTGGTTTTCGCATACCACACTTTGTTACGCATGATTGGATTTTGGAACTTAATAAGGATGACCCTTGGTTTCTCAGTAACCGAAGAACCCAAACGATGGCAGCGACTGATAGAATCCGCTGATAACTCTGGCAACTTGAGATGTTTAGACAGCAGCTGACTGACAGTAGCCGATAAATTTTCTTTGTTGGCTTCCGGAACCCCATGCACCAGGAGCATTTTCCGTCTACTTCTCATTTCAATTTGGTCACACTTTTTCGAAAGGAGCTCGACTTGCAGCTGAAGTCCTTCCAGAGCAGTTAAGACAAAACTCCGGAATGCATTAAACTGGGAGACTATGTTGGAAGTTATCAAAATAGGCTGAAGGCATCGATTTAGTAATATCGGGTAAAACGTAACAAGTAATATCTAATTTATAATTACCGAAATAAGCCTCGATGTTTAAGTTGCAAATCTATGAAACAAGGGTAATGTGACCGTTAATACCTGAGACAGTGGAGCTTACGTCACGCCTTATCAGACCGAGCCTCTCGCACAATCCATCTCCCATGGTATCGGAGTGCAAAGTCAAAGTCAAAAATCTTTATTCAATATAGAAGTGTTTACACATGCTTATTGATTGTCAAAAATCTACCACCGGTTCGGAATTTAGCACCTTGGACCTGAGAAGAACCGACGAAAGAAACTCAGCAGGATATATATATTTTTTTTACCATTTTCCATGTACAATTTTAGTTATTTGAAACAGCCTGGAGGCGATCGTTTCATTCCCAAGGTGTGCAGTCAACTAAAAAGTCATTAGTGTTGTAATATCCTTTAGCACACAAACGATCTTTAACGACTCTTTTGAATTTTATAATTGAATAATTTTGAACGTTTTCTGGGATCCTGTTGTAAAAACGTATACATTGCCCCAAAAAAGAGTTACTAACCCTGTGTAATCGGGTACTTGGAGTAACAAGTTTATTCTTGTTCCTAGTGTTAATAGAATGTACGTCAAAATTTCTGGGAAAATCATTTATGTTTTTGCGTACATACATAACATTATCAAAAACAAATTGAGAAGCGACAGTCATTATTTTAATTTCTTTAAATTTACCTCTTAACGAATCTTTTGGGCCCAGGTTATAAATTGCACGAATAGCCCTATTCTGCATTACAAAAATAGTATTAATGTCAGCTGCATTACCCCAGAGTAGGATGCCATACGACATTATACTATGGAAATAACTAAAGTACACAAGGCGAGCCGTATCCATACAGTCAAAAGTCTAATTTTTTTTACCGCATAGGCTGCAGAGCTGAGTCTATTCGCCAATTTATTTATATGGGGGCCCCATTGGAGCTTAGAGACTATTGTCATACCAAGGAACTCTGTTGATTCTAAAATATCTATTTTGACACATCTTACATTGGGAGTAGTGAATTTAATACATTTAGTCTTTTTACTATTTAACATTAAATTATTAACACTAAACCAATTTACTATTTCAGAGAGAGTATTGTTCAAATCGTCATATATTGAAAGACGTCTTTTTATTTTAAAAATTAAAGAAGTATCATCAGCAAACAATACTATCTCGAGCTTATCACCTAGGAGATGTGGCAGGTCATTTATATAGACAAGGAAGAGAAATGGTCCAAGAATTGATCCTTGAGGGACCCCCACAGTAACTGGAGACCCGGGAGATCTCTTTCCATTTACATCAACCCTCTGAATCCGATTGCTCAGATACGAAATCAGAAGACTGAGTGCAGTGTCCCTAATTCCATAATGATGTAGCTTCCTGACCAAAGTTTCGTGTTGCACACAATCAAAGGCCTTAGATAAATCACAAAATATACCTAAGGCATCCTGTGATTCCTCCCAGGCCCTGTAAATATTTTTAACGAGCTCAACACCAGCGTCAGTTGTCGAGCGACCCCTTGTAAATCCAAATTGTTTCTTGTGTAGCAACTTGTTATTGTTAAAATGTACTAGCATTTGATTTAGTAATAACTTTTCAAAGATCTTGCTAAGAGTTGGTAGTACAGAGATGGGCCTATAGTTATTGGGGTCTGATGTACTACCTGACTTAAATATTAGTAATACTCTACTATGTTTCATGAGGTCAGGAAACACGCCACTACGGACACATTTATTAAATATAGTGACAAGGTAGGGTGCGATTACATCAATTATTGAATTGACTACCTTGACAGAGATCCCCCACAGATCGACCGTTTTCTTAATATCTAGTGATCTGAAGGAACTTATTACATCACCTTCAATTACTGTATTAAATTTAAAGCTAATATTACATTCTTCCACATGGTTTTTTAATAATAATTCAGCAACGGTACGGTACGGACAGGAATTTAATGACTTAGTTGTCGAAAATGGAATGTCAGCAAAAAATTTTTCAAAAACAGTTGCAACATCCCGATCTGAGGAAAATAAATTGTTGTCAATAGATAAGCTAAAGTCGGAGATGTTATTTTTGACTCTTCCAGTTTTACAATTAATAATTTTCCATGTCATTTTAATTTTATCAGGTGCGTCAATATTTTTTTTTTATATGCAATGATTTAGCTGTATGACATACACGTTTGAATAGTTTAGAGTAGGCACTAACATAACTGATAAATGAAAAAGACCGGTTGTATGATCTTTTGCTATAAAGTTCATACAACCTCTGCCTACTCTTGTGAATTCCGACAGTCGCCCATTCATTAAATTTAAGAAAATTCCTAGAATAGACTGTCTTGGAAGTAAATATGGCATTAAATTCTGTTTTAATTAATTTAAAAAAAAGTGTTATAAGGCTCATTAGAATTATCATTTAATTGTAAATATGAGAGCTTTGCCATGATATTACTTCTGAACTTCTCAATTCGATACAAATTGATTGGAACAAATGTCTGTTTTAAATCCTTAGCATTATTATTTATTGGCGAATTAAATGAAGCCAACTGTCCACAATGATCAGAACTTAACATATTTATAATACATTTATGATTAGGTACACAGTTGGTAAATATGTTGTCAATACACGTTGCAGTGGTTTCAGTGATTCTAGTTGGCTCTAAGAATAAGTTAATGAGGTTATATGAATATAATAATGGTCTGAATCTAATACTTGCTAGGAGGTCTGTATACGCATACAACAAGGACATGCTCAAGCTCTGCACAGGCTATTTCAATAGCCTGCTCAATAGAAAGGCTCACAACATCCTTACTTTCTTTAAATTTTAGATTTTTGTTAATAAGTATTAACGAGCCACCACGTATAGCTTTTTTCTACTGAACATACTAGCCATCTGGTGACCACTGAAGTTAAACATAAACTGATAATTTACAAGCCAATGTTCTGTTATACATAAAATATTAGTTACGCTGCGCTCTAAAAGTGCACGTAACATGTAGCTGTTAGCAAAGAAAGGAAATAAGATGACGAATAATACAGTATACAGTAATGGCAGCGATAAACTGATGTAAATACTTACATAAATGAAGTTTTACCGAAGTTTAAACGCCAACTATTATGGAGTGTAAGAAATAAACTAAAACCTAAAGGATATCAATATATTTGGGTTCAAAATCTTAATATTCTAGTTAAAAAAAATAATGAAGAGAAAAAGATTTATAATATACGGTCGGAAGATGATTTAAAAAAAATTTACGACATTAAATAAAAATATTCGCCCATTGGGCAGCGTATACACACAACGTGATTTCCTAACACAAACATTCGATTTTGAAGATATTTTTTTAATGATTTTTCCTTTAAAAGATATGACAACATAACAACTTTAAACATTGATTTAACCCAAAATATTGAACGCATACATATTTTTCACCTAAATATACGGTCACTTAGAAAACATTTTAATGAGTTACTGGTCTTACTGGATAAAAATTTGTACGAAATCGACATATTAATATTAACTGAAATCAACATAAAAAAGGATGAGCTACTATTTTATCAGATATCTGGATATAATACATTTATACATACAAGAGAAACATCTAGAGGAGGAGGCATATTAATATATTCAAAAGAGGAATTAAACTTTGACGTTCATAAGCCTTATACAGAAGCCGTAGAAACACTTCATGGACATCTTAGGATCGGCAAAAATGTAACGCATATAATAGGTATATATAGACCACCTAGCACTAATAAATCAGTATTCATACACCAATTAGAGACAATCTTAAAATCAATACCGGGACGCGACAACGTTATTGTGATTGGCGATACTAATATAAACATCTTAAACAACATATTAAGCCCAACAATAACAAACTACAAAAACACCTTGTGTGGACACGGCCTACAATGTGTAATACCGAGCGACGTAGCAACGCGCGAAGCAATCGCGGACGGCCAGCGTGAGACATCGTGTTTGGATCATGTGTTGGTGCGAGCGAGACGCAGCGAGTGCGGCGCGGCGCCGGCGGCGTACGTCCTCGAGGCGCGCGTCTCCGATCACCATGCAGTGGGATTAGTGTTAGATTTGCTCGCGCATAGCAATAAAAAAATACCAGTGAAGTGTAACGAAGTGCGGAAAGTTATAAGTGACGTGCGTGTTAAACAAAAACTCGATGAGTATGATTGGTCGCAGTTACTCACAATCGAATGTCCTTTAGTTTTTTACAAAACTTTGTGTTTAGTTTTTGAACATATTTATAAAGAAAGTACAGATATTATTAATATGCGAAAGAAAATAATAAGGCAACCTTGGATAGATAAACATTTATACTCTTTATTACTGCGTAGGGATTATTTATTTAGAATATGGAAAGAAGAACCTAAGAATATGTGTAAGAGATTAGAATATACGAAATTTAGAAACAGGGTAACTAAAATATTAAATAATGCAAAAAATAAATATAGACAGATGGAAATAAAAAAATGTAACGGGGACACTAGAAAAATATGGGAAAATATTAATTTATGGCTGGTTCGGAATAAAATTAGTTTAGATGATATTATATTGAGATATTTAGGTAAACAAAATAGTATTAGTCAAATCTGTACAAATTTTTCTAGAACATTTACACAAGGAATACAAAACATTAAACATTAAAAAATTTTTAGATAGGAATAATTATGTGATTTGTAGTGAAGTTAGTTTTAGATATAATAAAGTAAGTGCTTTAGATATTGAAAAAATCATTAACGCTTTGTCGTGTGAGAAATCACCCGGCTTAGACGGAATACGGGTACAAGATGTTAAGTATATACGTAAACAATTGAGTCCTATTATAGCCAACTTTATTAATATGTCCATGTCAAAAAGTATTTATCCCGATGAGTTAAAGAGCGCAATAATACGCCCTATATACAAGTCTGGTAGCCATTTAGATTACGTTAACTATAGGCCTATAGCAATTTTGTCCGTAATTGATAAAATCTTTGAGAAAATAATTGTTGGACAGATAAGTAATTTTTTAGAACACCATAAAGTGTTGACTGATACACAGCATGGCTTTAGGAAAGGGCGCAACACTGTTTCTGCCTTATCAGAATTTGCAGAATACACTAATGAATGCTTACACTCTGGTAAACAGATAATAAGCATTTTTATAGATTATAAAAAAGCATTCGATACCTTAGACCATAATATCTTACTGCAAGCGATGGATGAATGCGGAATACGCGGCCCTGTCAATGATTGGCTCAAAAAGTACTTAACTGGTAGGAAGATACGAACGATGGTCGCCGGTGTGTATGGTGATGAAGCGCCTGTGAATCTCGGTGTGCCGACCGGCTCCGTGTTCAGGCCGGTCGGCTACATTATGCATGTTAACAGTGTGTCTAATATTGTCAATAAATGTCGGGTGTTCATGTATGCAGATGATATGTGTTTAATGTATGCGTCAAAAGATATAACTGAAGTTCAAAAATATATACAGGAGGACTTCGACAATATCTGCAAATGGGCACATGACATTGGAATCATATTAAATAACGAAAAAACTAAATGTATGCATATATACTCGCCATATAATCTGAGAGCTAAGTACGTTGAGTCACAATATCTTACTGTGGTAGGTCACACGTATGATTGTTTACATAACAACAAATTAAACTGCAACTGTATAAAACTACAATATGTAGATAGATTTAAGTATTTAGGCCTAAACATCGATAGTAATTTCAACTGGAAGATACATGTAAATGACGTTTGTAGCAGGTTAAGATCAGTATTATGCAAACTTTATCAATTAAATTCGGTATTAAATAAACATACTTTAAGGATCGTATACTTTGCGCTTGCTGACTCGTTGATAAGTTACGGATTAATTGTATACGGGCGAACGTTTATGACGTATATAAAGGACGTTAAGAATTTACAAATAAGACTGATCAAGTTCCTAGTAAGTAAAAAAGATAAGGATAATTGTAATAAGGATTATGAAAAACTCTTTAGTGTTTGTAAAATTTTACCGATTGAAAAAATTGAATATTTAATAGGATTAGAGTATTATTACAATAAAGAATATAAAATACCGATAAAAAATGTATACAATACCCGGAATGTGGAAAACAATAAATTAGTACAACCAAACTTAAGAAATTATTATGGAGAGAGATTGTCAGCATATATTGTACCTAAAGTTTTTAATAAAATTGATATGTTAAGGAAAAACGATAAAATAAGTAGGCAAATGTTAAAAAGAAAACTTAGGGACTTGTTTCTCAATGACGAAAACCTGTCGTCATCGTGAAACGAGACCGCGGTGAACTTTATAATATTAAAAATAAGTTATAGTGTTGATTTACTTTTAAGTTTTTAAGAAGAAGATGTTATGTTTTTTTTTTTTTTTTTTTAATTTTATTATGAACCATTATTTTTGTATTTTAAACAAAATGAGCGCGTCTCACCGTCAAGCCTAATAGCTTGGTGAGAACCAACAAAATTGCTAACAATATTGTATTATTACTAAGAAATAAAAAAATAAAAATTTAATCAATGGCATTACTGTTTATGAATAACTCCATTTCTAAATCTTTTCCTGTCATTCCTTGAATGTTTTGGTGCACCAGGTTTACAAGTTTACTATTATTATTGTTTTGATTATTTCTAATTTTAAAATTTAGGAATTTATCCAAGGTTAAATTACTATTAGGTAAATTAATATTAGTATTAATAATACTTGAGCCAGAGACTACCTCTTTTGTCTTAAAATTCAAATTAAATTACTTTTATCAGTGTTAATATAAATTAAATTGTTATTTTTATTATGCATATGATCCTTGGTAACATTAATTATTAATATTGTAAGCAATTAAGCTACCAATTTGTCTTCTCGATTTTATTGGTAGGTACATAGTACCCTCTGTCAACTTAAATCTATATATGAATTTATTAATGTCAAATAACATAAAATCATTGCTACAATGTCGGGTCAAATAGTATAAAGATACATTTAAGTCATAAATATGTAAATTCTGTGCATCTGTCAATGTATGTGAATATGGAAATGTACTAATTATAAATTTGCATTTCTTTTGATTTTGAATTTCACATAATAATTTTATATCCTTAATTAGATTATTTTTGTTCAGAGACAAGCTGTCTCCATGCATTAATACAACTATATTATTGGAATCCAGATGCATAGAACTTATCTTATTTATTTGGTACTGATAGGTTGCCTCGGGTGAGCATGTATTGACTACATTTTTTATCTCACTTTTTAGTATTGAGCCAAAGCCCTGACCTAACTTGTCAGATACTACTATAACATTTTTAACATTTTTATTTATATTTATTTCTAACCCCAGTTTATTGTGGTTGTGGTACCCTGGTGACCATTGACTCAACTTGAGAGGTTGGAACACTGTGTTAATATTAGTATTAGCAGAGGGCAACTCATCTTCTTGAGTATGCAAACAGTTACACAAGGATTCCTTTGATAAGGATTCAAATTTTTCCAAGTTCGAGGTGCATAGCTCAAGAAAATTGTTAGTCAAAGTCAAAGTCAAAGTCAAAAATCTTTATTCAATATAGAAGTGTTTGCACTTGCTTATTGATTGTCAAAAATCTACCACCGGTTCGGAATTTAGCACCTCGGACCTGAGAAGAACCGGCGAAAGAAACTCAGCGGGATATATTTTTTTTATTTTTTTTAACCATTTTCCATGTAGGTACAATGATAAGTATATTTTAGTTGTTTGAAACAGCCTGGAGGCGATCATTTCATTCCCAAGGTGTGCAGTCAACTAAAAAGTCATTAGTGTTGTAATATCCTTTAGCACACAAACGCTCTTTAACGACTCTTTTGAATTTTATAATTGAATAATTTTGAACGTTTTCTGGGATCCTGTTGTAAAAACGTATACATTGCCCCAAAAAAGAGTTACTAACCCTGTGTAATCGGGTACTTGGAGTAACAAGTTTATTCTTGTTCCTAGTGTTAATAGAATGTACGTCACAATTTCTGGGAAAATCATTTATGTTTTTGCGTACATACATAACATTATCAAAAACAAATTGAGAAGCGACAGTCATTATTTTAATTTCTTTAAATTTACCTCTTAACGAATGTTTTGGGACCAGGTTATAAATTGCACGAATAGCCCTCTTCTGCAGTACAAAAATAGTATTAATGTCAGCTGCATTACCCCAGAGTAGGATGCCATACGACATTATACTATGGAAATAACTGAAGTACACAAGGCGTGCCGTATCCACATCAGTCAAAAGTCTAATTTTTTTTACCGCATAGGCTGCAGAGCTAAGTCTATTCGCCAATTTATTTATATGCATGCATATATATGGCTGCATGTATATGTTCCTCTATCTGTTTTTGAGCCAAGTCATATTTTTATTTACAAATTCTAAAGATCTCTGGAGGCTAGAAATTTCTAGTTGCAAATGTTCAATGTTATTGTCATAAATCAATTTCTTATTTTGCAACTTATTATTATATGATTTTACTTTATTAATCAAATATGACCGTTCTTTTCTCATTTTGTATACATATTGATATTTATAAGTACTATTACTAATTTTTTTTTTTTTAATGAATTTATTTAATTTTATGTATTTTTTTATCTTGTTATGTGAATTCATATAGGTATGATTAGCTTCAGACTCCTGCAAGGTGGTATTGGATTCAGAGGCATGTGTAACTAACTCATGATACAACCTTTCAGTCGCATCACATTTCTGGATTGTTTTAATTTGTTCTAGTTCTATTTCTAATTTTTAGGCATCAGTAAGACTTACTTACAGTTCTGAAATGCGACTCAAAGCTCTTTCATGTTCATTGCTACACTCTTTAAATGAGGTCACAATCTCAAGAAGATTGTCCCGCTAGCTAACAACATCTAAACAATGTTCATTTAACTTAGCTAGCTCACTTTTGAGTTCAGTGTTTTTTTTCACAATTTTTTTAATCTCTTCTTCACTGTCCTCACGCTCTTGAAGAAGTTGTCTGTTTAACTCTTTGGAGGATTGTAATTCCTTAAGGGTCAATTGGAATTTGGCTTCCATATCTTTTATTGATGTTTTCCGGGTCATTATAGTATACTCCATTATGTTTAACTATAAATGTATTCAAATTTGTATTTAAATAATTAAAAAGATAATATAATATTATTATTTTAATATATGATTACTTTAAAATTATGTGATATAGTAAAATGTGATTAATTATATATTATCAGTTAAGGTAATAGCAATTAATTTGGACAAAGTTAGGGAATTTTATGTGATCTTTTATATTATGTTATATCAGTTACTAAATGTATACAATGTGAGTCACATATAATGTTTTTAATTATTTCTTATTTTCCTTTAATAAATATGTATGTGTTAAATTATTTGCTTGTCAACTGATTCAAACAATATTATAAGCTTAGTGTATACTGAACACAAGGATTACAGCTTACAAAATAAGCTGAGTCCTATGCACAGCACAGATATTGTGAAGAACTATCTGAGTACTATGTTAAAATCTTCAACTTTGCTTCCAGCTAATTGTCGAGCAAAGTGAGACAATAATCACGCCAAAGGGGAAGACAGATGTTGTCCACAACATGTAAGCCTTGTTCGAATCAGGTTTATAACGTATAAAAATGACTATATAAAACTTTAAAACAAAATACTCCCTGGGTTTACGTATAAGATTTCAAGTCAAGCGGCCGTTAGAGTATGACAGTCGACTCGATTCTTCTTTTGTTTAGATATAGTGGCGTAGCTGCGTTACAAACACTATGGACACTATTTTTAAGAATTGTATTCCAGAATTTCTACACCAATTATTATTAAAACACTTAAAACTAAATAATTTAAAATATTTAAAATAAATTCAAATTTGACATGTCACCCAGAGCAGTGCCTCCCGTATCGTCTCGAAAGGGAGACTGTTGAAGGCGTTCGCCACGTCGAGCGACACCGCCAGGACGACTTGCCCCCGGGCCACCGCTTCCGTCGTCCGAGTCTTCAGGGCGTTCAGGGCGTCGACCGTCGACCGGCCCGCCCTGAACCCGTACTGAGCCTCTGAGAGACCCGGACCGACCTCCTCGAGGTGCTGAACGAGACGGGCTGCGAGGACCTTCTCGAAGAGTTTGCCCGTCTCGTTCAGCAGCACTATTGGCCTGTATACCGAAAGAGAATCCAACGGCCGACCTTCCTTCGGCAACAGGACCAACTTGCCTTCCTTCCAAGGCTTCGGAAACTGCCCGCTGCACAGACACTCGTCGAACAGCTCCCGAAGCCTTGCACCCAGGAATTCAGGGCGTCGCACAGAACACGCCCTGGAACCCCGTCCGGACCCAGCGCCGTGTTCTTGGCCCTCAAGCGGCCGAGGGCCATATCCATCTCCCGCTCCGTGATCAGTGGTGGAGCCACTGCGTCTTCGATCACGGAGCGGGGGGCCATCTGCGGAGGGACATGCTCGCCTGGATGGGGAAAGAGTTCCCCGACCAGGCGCAAGAGGAGTTCCGGCGGCAGCGTCTCAGTGACGGGGGCGCCTTGAGTGCGGAACTTTCCGCGTACGCCGCGGTACGGGCGCCCCCACGGGTCTCGGTTGAGACCCGCCAGAAGCTCCTCCCTGGCCTTCTCCTTGTCCTTGCTTATCGCCAGCTGCAGATCTTTTTTCAACTGGCGATAAGCGTCCAGCATTTGTCCCTCCAGATCCGTGTCGAGGCGACAGCGAACGTAGGCCCTCCGCGCCCGGCAGCACGTCGCCCGAAGGTCGGCGATTTCGGGCGACCACCAATAGACGTACCGGCACGGAACCCTGTGCCGGGTCCGAGGCATGGCCGCATCGCAGACCTCCTTGAGCGAACTGCGCATGCGGCCCGCCAGCTCCTCTGCGCTGGCGCCCTCCGTCCTCGGCACCCCTCGCGGATTCGTGGCGGGGTTGCTCCAGGCACGCGACTTCGCGCTTAAGTCGCCGAGAACCAATATCGGTTTCGGTGACTGCCTGGCCACCGCAGCTCTGACTAAGCCGAGATAAGTCTCGAACTCAGCCAGGCTGCGGTTAGGGGAGAAGTACGTACCGACGACGACGTACTCCCCCCAACCCACCACTACGTAGCCCGAGCCCCTCTCGATGAGTGAGAGGGGGGGGCCCGTTCCGCTCCTCGTGAGGACCGCCATGGTGTCGTCCGAGTCCCCCAGCCAGTGAGGTTGGAGAGGGACGAAATAAGGCTCGCAGGCCACCGCCAGGTCTACCTGCCACTCCGGACACCGGACACTACGGACCGAGGCGTCGCACGCAGTCTCCATAAACTCGGAGTCCACAAAAAAGTGCTTTAAGCTGCAAATTAAAGCGGCTTCCCTCAGAAAGTACTGGGCTGAGGGTGGCTCTAAGGCATCATTTAAGATCCCCAGAGCCCGGGCTATCGGATAAGCCGATAAAAAATTTTTGGTTAATTTTTACCCTCCCTGTTCTATATATATAAAATAAGATAGATTATTATTTATATATAAATATAGCAAATCTATCTTATTTTAGTCTGCACTACATTGCCTGCTGATTGACTCTTATCACTCACCTCCATAGGTTGACTGGAAGAGATCTCTTTTAGAGATAAGTCCGCCTTTGCTTATGTTTTTTCTATTTTGTTATTTTCTGTAATGTCTTTTTAAGTGCAATAAAGAATATATATATATAATATAGGGCGGGTAGGAGGGCACAAATTTTCGGTTTTTCACCAATAACTCCCGAACGGAGAGGCCGATCCGGGAGATTGAAGCGTTAACGGATGCAGAGCAGAGGGCCCCACAATCGCGTCGTCGTTAGAAAAATGTACTTCGATTATTTCACGCACCCCCCTGGCTTGGGGAATGGTGATGGCAGTTCCTAGGGCCGTGCCCTATCTACTGCGGTGTCCTGTTTGCCATCCGTTACTACGGACGGGTCGTTGGGGTCGGGTAATTCCAGTAGAAGTACCCTCGTGACGTGTGCAGCAGACATCTCTTGGTCCTCCGTACATTCTCAGAGCTCAGAGAGATTCTCATTCTCAGAGGTCCAGCGAGCGACCAGCGATCATGGGCTTTCCTGCAGGTAGGCGTCCTTGATACAGCCGAGTCCAGTAGGGTGGACCCCGTGGGGGGCTACCTCTGGTCCAATGCATCGTTAGCGGACGTCAGTGTTTCCGGGCTGGAGTGTCGTGGTGTCAGCTGGGTCGACGGTCTGTCGAGGAGCGGGCGGGAGGCGATGCGGTGGTCGGCTCTCGCTGAGGGCGTCATCGTTGATGAGCTCTCTCGGGTATGCCCAGCCGTCAGGTGGCCGTGCGTGCTGCGGTGCCATGTCCTTGATGTGGGTATGGTCCGACTGATCGGCACGCATGAACATCTTCGTGGCTAGGCGTCTGGTGAATTCCTCGACAGTTTCGACTTTGAGGTCTCTTGCAATGGTTGCGTTTCGCACGTAGCGTGGTGCATTCGTGATGGTCGTGATGGTCGTGATTTCGTGATGGCAGTGTGAAAGATTGCTGCGCTTGCAGCTTCTTTCGCGATGCGGGACCAGTGAGTGCGTACCATGCTGGTGCGGCATACGTGAGGCGTGATCTCACGTATTGCTTGTAGATCCCGAGTTTGATGCGCAGAGGGAGGCGCGATTTTTAGCACTGGATATAGTTTGGCACGTGTGGCACGCGCCAAGTTGATCACATTCGATGGTCACTCCAAGGTACTTGACCCTGTCAGACCATTCGATCTCCTTTCCGAATAGTCGGAGGGGTTATGGTAGGATGATTGATCTTCCTAAGCCGATTGCCTGGTCTTCTCGACGTTGACGGTTAGTCGCCATTTGGCTAACCAGTCGGGAAGTTGATATAGCATGAGCTGCATCAGTACTGCAGCTTGCTTCCTCCTGATGGAGGTGGTGATGTACGCCGCGTCATCGGCGTATAGGACCAGGACGGCTCCGTCCATCAGTGGGATTTCGTCAATGTAGCAGCATATACATACCGGAAATAGGCAGCTTCCCTGCGGGACACCGGCGGTGATCCGTCGCTCTGTGGACAGAGCTCCTTCAACATCGACTTGGAAGCGTTGGTTCTCTAGGAATGACGCTATGATGTGTACAATTCGCTTCGGCATGGATGGTCGAAGAGCCAGCTTGTATAGCAGCCCTTCATGCCATACTCGGTCAAAGGCTTTCTCCATATCGAGGAATACTGCCACTGGGAACTCCCTCTTGTTCAGTGCCACTGCGGCGTAGTGCAGTATTCTCGCTATTTGGCGCGTGGTCGAATGTCCAGCTCGAAAGCCAAATTGTTCCGGCCGAGGTTCGATGTGTGGTCGTAGGTGCTGTAGCAGCAATCTCTTGAACATTTTCGAGATAGTTGGCACCAGTGTGATGGGCCTGTAGCTCTCCGGCAAAAGTGTGTTTTTGTCGGGCTTCGGTATCATGATGACTCGGCCTTGCTTCCACGTAGAAAGTGGCCCGTGCGGAGTATTCCGTTGAATAGCCGCGTGATCGCGGCTATGCTACGCGGTGGTAGATGGCGGAGGGCGGAGCTTGTGATTCCGTCGCACCCCGGGGCCTTACGTGGGTTCACACACCTTGTCATCCGTAGTACTTGTCCCGGTGTGATGACTATGGGGTCATAGGTGGGGGACAGTGGTTCTGCCAGGTATTCTCGAACTTGTTCTTCGACTGCTGTGCTTTGTGCCGGGTAGCGAGTAGTGTTCGGTGTGAACTGCTGCTCTAGCGTGGCTGCAAAGATCTCAGCGCGATCCGCTGTCTGGATCGTAGAGTTCCATCGTTCGCTCGGAGTGGACGTCTAGGTTCACTCGAGTTGGTGAGGTTGCGGTTGAGACGATGAGTGTCTTCATGTCTTCTTCTGCAGTCTCGATGGTTCTCTCCCATGTTAGGGATCGGTGGTCGCTCACTGTCTCTGTGGCTCGTTCGTTGAGGAGGTTGAGTTGTCGCTTTAGCGTGGGGCAGCGGGTTCGCTGCCACAGCTTGCGTAGCTTTCTCTTCCTTGATAAAAGCTTCCTTATATGGCCAGATAGGGTGTGGTATCGGTGTGATACCTCCTGTGTGTGCGTCGCTGCCTCGTAGGCATGACGCAGGGTGTCTCTGACGTCTAAGACGAGGTCTTCTATCACCTCAGCGTAGGTTGCTGGTTTCATCCTCGTGTTCTCCTCCAGATGTTCCCTGTAGGTTGTCCAGTCGGTACACCGGCGAGGTGGTCGTCTGGCTGCAGCTAGGGTTGCTTGCAGCGTTAGGAGAACCGGTTGGTGGTCGGAACCCATATCGTCCGCCAAGACTTCCTGCAAGAGCCTCTGGGTGAGCCCTCTGTGGACGGCTATGTATAGCACGTCGGGTGCTAGGTCTGGTCGGAACGGGTAGTGAGTCAGGGTCTCTGGATCGCTGACAGTGTATCCGCTCTTTTCAGCGTCTTGGCAGAGTCGTCTGCCATCCGGTGTGTTGGTGGTCGAGTTCCACGAGGTGTGTTTGCAGTTCAGATCTCCTGCGATGATTGTTGGAGTCGGTGAGTCCAGCAATTATCGGATGTCTGCAGGGTCCATTCTTGTTTTGGGAGCTTTGTAGCAGGCGAAGAGTCGTAGGGCTGTCCCTCCAGTGCACACTTCGATGCCCAAGGCGTACATTGTCCCTAGCGATGTAGCCTGGATAGGCGTGTGTACAATTCTCCTCTTGACAAGTGCCGCGAGGCCTGGTTGCTCACATCCGAGCGTTCGTCCTTGCGGTATATATCGCTGGTTCGGATGGATAGTGTAACAACTCAAAACGGCAATATTTTTCAGCAAAGCTGATTGAAATTTACTACTTATTTCAAACTATTATAACTTTCGACCCCTTGATCGTTTTTTGGTGAAATTGAAATAAAAACATAGAACATCTATTCAACATTTATTAATCAAACACGTCTTAGGACTTTAATCTTTACGTAAAACACAACTTACAAAAAATTAAAGGATCTTCGATATACTTAATAACGTCTCTGGTAATTTTATGACGTATACTGACTTAATTTCGTAATGAGACAAAAGAAAATCACACATTGTTTCATTAACAATGACGTTTTTTGCAATAATTCAGCATAGATATGACATGTTTTCAAGAATAATGTCATATGTTGGGTTAAGACGTACATACGCATTAATATTCACAATCATATAGACATAATAAGAATTTGGCCATTATTCAACTGAAAGAAGCAGTATAACAAAACAAAAAATATAGATGTACAATATCACATTACGTGTTATGACAGATAAAACATATCTAAAATCAGAAAAACGGACAATAGTGGGACTCCGTAATTGTTCTTAATGTTTTTTTTTTTTTTTTTCTGGCTTTTATTTGTGCCAAAAAGACACAGATTATTTCGCCAATGTCACGTGCGATGGAGAAAACACGGTAGAGATTGATTGGTGCGGTCGAGATTGCAGGATCAATTTAATTTTGAAGGCATAATAGTAGTAGACGGAATTAAAAAAACCCACAACCTAAAACAACACAATAATAATAATTAGATAAAAAAAAATAACTGCTATTTAAACACAGAAAAACAATCACAAAACTATTTATAGCTTAATCTTATTACGTTCAATATATTTACATAGAAATTTACAAAATGGACTAAACACAAACATTAATAAACATTCGACATTAATAGGGCGAGGAACTTTTGGAGGGAGAACGTCATATGCGGGATAGAGGAGTTTGGGGCAAGAGAACAGTATATGGGGTAGGGAACCTTCGTCTAGGCCACACTCACACAAAGAGTGATCTCTAACTCTAATTTTACATAGATGTATGGGAGTACATGCATGTCCAAGGCGTAGTCGGCAGATAGTTGTGGTGATCCAACGATTGGCTTGCCTGTGAAGTGAAAACCAAGGTCGCCTTGGGATGTCTGGTTGTAGAGATGCGTAAAATCTACCTTTAGATTTTGATGAAACTTTCCAAACAGAGTTCCAGGATTTATCCAGATGAGTTTTCGCTAAAGCACACAAATCCTGAGTTGAATTTTTAAAATGATCTAGAGAGCCAGTTGTTATAGCAGCTCTAGCGAACGAGTCTGCGGCTTCATTACCGCTTATACCAGAATGGCTTGGTATCCAGACAAGCGATATTTCTAGCCCTTTTTGGTGACACGAGAACAAAGCCTCCCTGATCTTAAGGATGATAAAAAATTTCCGCCTACTACGAAATGGATTTTCCCTAATTGCCAACAGACAGCTCAAAGAGTCTGTCAGGATAACAGTCTGTCTTAGGTCATGGGATTGGGCAAATAGGATGGCTTCCAGAATTGCAATCGCTTCACCGGAAAAAAATGATGTTTCAGGAGGGGATTTGAATTGAAGGATAATTTTGAATTTGGGAATCCAACAGGCTGAACCGACACAGCTATCGGGGGATATTTTAGAGGCATCAGTAAATATAAGGAGATGGTTTGACCATTTTTGATGAAAGATTCTTTGAAATTTACAGTTTGTTTCAGGAGCCCCTTTAGTAAGACCAAGATCTGTGATAATTGGAGGATTATATACAAGAGCTCTAAATGGAGTGGAAAAAAGAGGATTTGAATGGAACCTCAATATAGGATGCGGAAGTTTGGTAAATTTAAAAAAACTATCTAATAACAAGGATGGGCTTTTAGGACGAGCACAGAGTTGGGACAGTTTGCTTAAACGGGACCAAAGAGGATGAGAGGATAGCTGTAATGATTTTACCACGAAGCGGTCGCATAAAAATTGTCTTCTTAGTTGTAGAGGAGGATCAACACATTCAACTTGCAGGGCGTTAGTGGGTGAAGTCTTCATGGCTCCTATAATTATTCTAAGGCATTTGTGTTGGATTCTATTAAGTTTATCAGAAACGGTTTTATTAAGTGGATCTAAGACAAATAGTCCATAGTCTAAATGACTACGGACTATTGCATTGTACAGTAGTTTAAGAGAATATGGGTGAGCTCCCCACCAGACACCTGAGACAGCTCTAAGGACGTTAATGCCCTTTTCACATTTTTTGATAATATGTTCAGAGTGACAAATTCCGTTCAGTTTGTTATCAAGTATTATGCCTAGAAACTTCGCCTTATTGACAAAGTTGATACGCTGATCCCCACAAAATAGGTCAAAGACGGGAATAAGCCTTTTTCGTGTAAAAGCAACTGCCTGAGTCTTATCTACTGAAAGAGATAAGCCATGATCAGAGAGCCATAGGTCAAGATAATGCAAAGCAGAGTTTAAACGCAATGTTAAGTTTTGGACGGAAGAAGATCTATGATATAATACAATGTCATCAGCATATTGAAGGATGTTACAAAAGTTATTAACAGACAATTCGAGATCGTGGGTATAAATGCTGTAAAGTAGAGGGCTTAGGACTGAGCCTTGCGGGAGACCTTTCCAGACGAATCGGGGGGGAAGAAAAAAATTTTGGTGTTTAACAGAAATTGATCTGCAAAATAGCAGGTTACATATGAAATGTGTAATCCTCGGAGGAACGCTCAGCTGGTGCAGTTTTTGCCTGAGTACCGGAAGAAGAACATTATCATATGCAGAAGAAATATCTAGAAAAACACCCACAAGGTACTCTCCGTTAGAAAAGGCTATTCGAATGTCTGTCGTGAGAATGCTGAGACTATCGAGAGTGCTCAGACCCTTTCGAAAGCCAAATTGAGAGGGTGAGAGAATATTCCTGCTTTTCATTATCCATTCCAAACGGTTTTTTAAGAGGTGTTCAGTTACTTTTACTAATGTAGATGAAAGCAATGGGTCTATAAGAACTTGGGTCCAATGGGCTTTTTCCTGGTTTGAGAATGGGGATAATAATTTGGGACTTCCAAGATTCCGGGACGATTCCTGCTGAGAAAAAAGCATTAATTAAATTCAAATAGACGCATTTAGCTTTATCACTAAGGTTTACTATAAAAGAATAGGGAACGCCATCTTCCCCTGGAGATGAGTCTTTAAGTCCCTTTAGAGCTGTATGGAGCTCTGAGAGAGTAAACGGACCATCCATATCATCCGATACAAGTGTTGGAGTCAGTGTAATAAAGCTATCCTGGCATGGGACAAAGGGAGGTGCCAGCTTGGCAGCAAAATCATTAAGCCATATGGAGGGATTATTGGCATTTGGATTTTCTGAGTTGAGGGAGCGGCGAAATTTCTTAAGATTTGTCCAAACTGTTTGAGGAGGAGATCGAGGACTGAGGGATTCACAGAAGTTGGTCCACCCTAGCTTTTTCTTTTTTTTGAACAGTCTTTTAATTTTGGCATCAATACGCTGATATTTGATGAAATTTTGTGGAGTCATAGAGACTGTATATGACTCTTCGGCTTCAGATCTCCGTTGGACCATGACATTACATTCTTCATCCCACCAAGGAGGAGAAAGCAAAGTCTTTTTATTTATATTTTTTAGAGGAAAATGGGCATCAGCAGAGGATTTGATAGCATTAAGGAAAAGTTCGTAGTAAGCAATAATATTTTCATCATTCACAAAACCAGGGAGGGAGTCTAACATGGCATCAACAGAGTTAGAGTATGCTGACCAGTTAACATTTTTTAGTCTGTATTTTAGAAGAGGGAATGATTTGAAGGATGTGAGGGATCTGTTCTTAAGTGAAAGAAGGATAGGAAAATGGTCGCTTCCAAATGTTGATGGGCGGGTATTCCAAGATAGTTGTGAGGATAGGGAGGGAGTTGATAGGGATAAGTCGACGGCAGAATAAGGATTCTGATTTGGATAAACTCTACGAGTCGGCGAGCCATCGTTGAGAATGCATAAATTTACATCATCAACGATGTCCACCAACAAGGGAGCAAATCCGTCACAGTGATAGGAACCCCATAATATATGATGGGCATTAAAGTCCCCCATAACAAGAATAGGGCTTGGAAGGGAAGAGAAGATGGAGTGTAATTCAGGAGCAAGAGAAGAATTAGGATGGGGAATGTAAAGGGATAAAAAGGATATATTAAAGGCTTTTATAGCCACGGCATTGATATTCTGGCTAAAAGGAGGTAAAGGAATTTGGGAGAAGGGAATAGAGTGCCTGATCAGGATGGCACTACCTGCATACCCATCACTTCTGTCATTCCTCAAACAGGAAAAACCCGGAATCCGAAATCGAGAACCGGGAATTAACCATGTCTCAGAGAGGGCAATAATGACGGGTTTATATGAATTAATAAGGGAGAGGAGGTCAGGTTTCTTAGGACGAATGCTTTTACAATTCCATTGAAGGAATCTGATTGGGGCCATTTTTAGGGACGTTGAAGAGTTGATGTAAATCATTGGCAACGTTGGACGGTAAAGGGATTTCATTACATGTGCTTAGAATGTTAAGGAGGATTTTGGTGAGTAATTCTAATAAGTTAGAATTGTTATTAGGAGGGGAGGGATTATCAGCATTTAGAGCACAACCATTTGGAGAGGAGGAAGGGCAATTGCCAACTATGGCTTGGTGGGCTTGTTTATCATACCCCTTCCCTTGAGGAACTCTAGGGGCAGGAGAACGGAAGATGGTCTGTCTATATGATCTATTAGGAGGTGGGGAGGATTTAGATGGACTAGGGCTTGATGGAATATATACAGGAGAGGAAAACATCTCTTTTGCTACCTCAGCGTAGGACCTGCGAACATTAGGGAAGCGAGAAGCTGCCTCCATGTAAGAGATATTGTCCTGAGACATAACAATTTTTATTGATTGCTGTCGCGAATACTCTGGACAATCCTTGTCTGTAGCAAAGTGTTTACCAGAACAGTGAAGGCATGTAGCATTATCTTTAGTAACCTCACACAACTCACCTGTATGAGATTGGGAACATTTAAAACATCTGGGAGTAGATCTACACTGAGTCTTAATGTGGCCATAACGACAACAGTTTAAACAAATTATAGTAGGGAGATTATATGTTTCAACGGGAAGAGAGGTATGGAATGAATATATTTTATTGGGAAGGATTTGGCCCTTAAACGTTATTACCACTGACTGAGTTGGAATCCAGTTCACAACTCCTTCGTTGATGGTTTTACGATTTAAACGCCTCATTTTTAATATTTCACCACAACCATGAGGAAGCTCGATAGACTCTATAAGATCCTCCATAGACCAGTCAACCGGAACACCTTTCACGAGACCCATTCTAGTTACATTGTAAGTTGGTAACGTTGCTTTGTACTTACATAGTTCCAGTATCGGGTTTTTTAAAAAATCATTTGCAGATTGGGCTGAGGAAAATTGGACTTCTATTTTGTTGCGACCTACGTTTTTAACTCCATCATTAATAATACAACCAATTTTGTGCTTATGTAAAAACTGACCGAATTTGATGGCTCGGATTGAGTTACCTGCAGAAGGATCAGAAACTTCCCGGGAGACATGGACAATGAAAGGACCCTTATCGTCATCAGCGTAACTTTTAGGGCCGTCAGTAAAAGCGGGATTAATATAAACAGTCTGAATGGAAGGAGTTGCGGTAGTGGGATGAACGACTGTTTTTTTTGAGGAGGAATCGGGAGTAGCGGTGGATTTATCCCCGGAACGAGGGGAAGATTTATTTAGGTCAATTACTTTTTCCAAACCCCCGGGATCGGGAGGTTCAGGAGGAGGATCAACATCCATTATCTAACTACTTTAACTTACCAACTAATATACTATAACTATAAAAGTAAATAAACACTTACCGTAACCGAATATGGTTAGTAAAACCCAGAAACCATATAAATTAACTATTTGCACTAAAAAATTATGGAAAGAATAACAGAAAATGATTATAATAACACAGATATCTCACTAACACGTGTGTCAACCAAAGCTAACGCAAGCGAAAAAACGTTCTTAATGTTATATTTATTTATAAACTTGTATTGTAAGTAAATAGGTATGCAGTATATAAATAAAAAAGAATATTTTCAATAAAAATATAAGAAAACGAAACAACTTTACTATTTATACTATCTTAAAATTATCATAAACACTTAACAAACATTTAATTTGGCTATCGCAGTTACTTGCCAATTATCAATAAAATCATAAGTCACGCTTATTTAAATGTTTACTGTCTCTTTCTTGTACATTATATATTATTATTAAAACAGGATATATATATTTTTAGATACCACAATTCAGCCTTTTTCATTTAGAAAAATAAATACTTAGTCATAAAACTTCTTTCATTATCACAGAAAAGTGAACATAATATATTATTATGGTTTATACAATATGAGATCAACTTTTTAATATTATTAAATAAAAAATAAAATAAAGGGAATGAAATTACATTCTACAAGTTTTCATAGAATAGTGAGTAACATTTAGGAATAGTATTTTTTCTTACGAGTTCTAGCAGTTCTTTTTTCTTTTTTTCACAAATTGTCATCTTTTTTATATAAGCTTTCGTCAATACAATGTTATTCTGCGTATTTCTTGTTCTTCCTATCTTGTCTACAACCACTGTCTTAAAATTTTGTTGTTCATAGGAAGTTTTGTATAAGAATGTGTAATTTTGGCTATGATCCATTTCTACTTTTAAAACTTTTATATCAAGTATTTTAACTGCTTCTTTATCAGAATTTTTTGAATAATTTCTTCCAATAGCTGTTGCTAAGCTTTTAACATCATAAAAACCCGAATGAGACATTTCATGCACTTTGTAGGGGTTACCAGTTTTCTTGGCACTTCTTTTTATCTGAATGTATGTCTTTTTATCTGACACTTCTTTGGATTTGCCTTTCTATTATTGAGTGGTCGCCGTCACCCTCATTCTGAGTATGGCCTTTAATTAGAAAATGATGGGTTATGGAATTTATAAAATCAAAGTGATGTACGGCGTAAATGTACACTGCCATCAAATAGTGATTCTTTTGCTGTCCACAGCAATTATCTCAGTAAAATATCAAATCTAATTTTGAATCCAGTATTCTTGACCTTTTTTCTAAACTTTCAATGTATTTTAACACACAAGAACCTATTTCAATCGCACCGCGCTTAGCTTCACCTTCATGCCATACATAAGAGTTCACCTCTTTAGTTTTCAGATCGCAAATTGTGAAATTGTAAAAATTTAATTTAGAGCCGAGATGGCCCAGTGGTTAGAACACGTGCATCTTAACCGATGATTTCGGGTTCAAACCCAGGCAGGCACCACTGAATTTTCATGTGCTTAATTTGTGTTTATAATTCATCTCGTGCTCGGCGGTGAAGGAAAACATCGTGAGGAAACCTGCATGTGTCTAATTTCAACGAAATTCTGCCACATGTGTATTCCGCCAACCCGCATTGGAGCAGCGTGGTGGAATATGCTCCAAACCTTCTCCTCAAAGGGAGATGAGGCCTTTAGCCCAGCAGTGGGAAAATTTACAGGCTGCTAATGCTAAATGCTAATGCTAATTTAGAAACATAATAAAATGTTGAAGTATCACCTTTTGGGCAAGGCATTGCAGCTTGTAGATCGTATACTGATACTATGCAATTATCTGGGGTTTACATTTTATCATCGTTTTTTTTATCTCTTGCTAGTTGCTTCTCTTTTAGGTGTAGTTCATACTGAATTATCATTATTTGTTTTTCTTCTTCAGTTGCATTTGTAAAGTTTGCACAGTCTTCTCATTGATCTTTTTTAGGTTTAAAGAATGACATATTATATTCGTCACAGAAAATATTATAATACGCAATGTAGTTTCCAAATAATACGCCAGCGACTTTGCAATCGGCAACATAATCTCGATGCAAATCAGCTATGGTTTTACTGCCATCTAAGTATGTTCGCTTGGTATCTGCACGACATGTTGGCTTTCGATTCTTGGAATTTAATCCAAGTGTTTGCGTATACCATTTTTTTATTACTGGATCCAGGTGAGAGTGATTTTGGTGCTTACCTCGCCAATCCTGTTCTAAAATACCAGCATCAGAGGTCTTCTGTATTACAGTCTTAATAACCCGATCGTTAATATCCAGGTAGCTTTAAAAAAAGTTTCACATACTCTAATTTTTCTATCTCACACAGTCACATAAAATGAGAAATTGTTCCCTCTGTTACTATTATGTACTTTGTAAGAATATCTTGGTTTAATTACTGAAATATGTCGCATGATAAATTCACGCTGCCGTTGCAAATCACCCAATATCCCAATAATTCTCAAAAATACTTTGTCTCTGTAATTCTGTGATGTTTTCTTTACATTAGAATTTACGTTTTTCACTACATGCGGTTTTAAGTAGTCTTTCAGGAAGTAGTTTATTACTTTTAGTAAGATAAGATTTACCATGATTTCTCAAAATTCTTGATTTCACAGATATCCAGTTCATGGGATTAGCCTTCACAGACAGGTTCTGTTAACGTCGTAGCGCAACCTCTACCCTCAGAAATAGCTTGGTTAGACACTAGGGCATTAATTTTGATATTAGGTATGATATTTTCTTCCTCAAGTATAGCTTGGATGTTCGAGGTAGGCCAAGTATATTTTACAGTCGAAATGTTACCCGCGACACAATCTGCACTTTTTAAAACAGAGTTTTTGTTTTGTGCAATGGGGACGGGTTCTGTTTCTGAATCTGAATTGCTAGATTCTGAACAGTCTGATGAATCAGAAGAAAAGCTTGAACTTGATGAACTTGGTGGAATATATTTTGCTGTTTTGGAAGTACTTGGCTGAGTATTATTATAATTAAAATGTTGACGCTGAATTGGTGTGTTAATAGAAATGGGACTTGTATCAGTCACATTTTTAATCATTGGATCGACAACAATCTGATGGAATTTTGTTAGTTTAATTTTTTTGCGATTCTCTATTTGGAAAGAATAATCGTAATCTGAGGAATAATCTTGTATTTGTATACTGTCGCAATCCCTAAAATTATTTTCTTGGCATGTCAACGATGATAGTATTTTGTGTTCTACATTATTTTCTTAATTTTTTTCGAAATTAACCTGTAATAAAAATGTGTTAAATACTTATGTATATAATATATGTTTTATAAAAAAATTCACACTTTTAGCAAAATATCATACTTCCGGAAAGTAAGATTCTAAATACTGTACTATTCTTTACAATAAATGTTATATCTTAGACCTTACTTTTTCCTCTATCCCTTTAGTTTTTATAGGAATATTTATGTTCTGCAACATTTGCAGTGTCCGTCGATTTAACACTGAAATAGAACAAAATAGTTAAAATCGATATGTACCTTTATTATATTTACGAAATACTAAATAAGCGATTAGAATAAAACTCATATCAAGCTACGTAATAACACGAAAAACGTAAAACGCTTCTCAGAAACAGGGTATTAAGTTGAAAATTTTACTTAATATTTAAGAATACAGTGGCGTATCCAAAATCATAACAAAAACATTATGATCATATTATCTTGTTATGTATGCGACCACACTATGGAGGTACATTAGGACATCGCGTTCGCCGAAACCACCGACGACGGCCCGGTACCAGCAACCCTTGCGCAACATCACGCCGCCCATCAACGGACCACACCGATCTTTCTTTATAATTTCTGTGTCTCTTAGAATTAAGAAAAGTATTAATATAAATAATATTAAATTATAAATAATATAATAATTGGTTCTGAGGGCATTCTGTGTTACAACCTCAACACATGAAGTAGTCTAATTAAATTAGTATTAATATTAGTAAAATAAGTTTGTGAATTAAAATAAATTCACTTTTAAAGTACTTTCGGTTTTTTTAAGTCCTTCGGCTGCGAACGACGTAATTATCTTTTAAACAGTCTTATTTACAGTAGCGACAAATTGATTTACCTATCTTTTATCGAATATGGTATTATTTTGCATTAATACATTACACTTATACTTACTTTTTCCGAAATAAGGTTACAAAACAAGAAACGTTAGCAAAATTTGCACTTTTTTTATAAAATACTAAAGTAACACAAAATAATACGGTACACTGAATAAAATGAAGCACTTTCGTGGTATTATTTCGTAATAAGACTGTTTTACGCAGAAAAAACGTGCCTTCCTCTCAAAAGTCACGTCGCAACTGGTAAAACATCACTGTCAAAACAAAATGGCATCCAAAATCCACCGATGGTATATAGGCTTTTTGTGGCGCTACGGTCACAAAAATAGTCATACCGAAATGATCTTTACTGAGTATATAATATGGGTAATTCTTCGTCGCTGGAAGTTACTAACTCAAAATTGTAGTATTTTGTAATAATACAGTATTCATCCAAAGCAGCGATATGGTAGTTTGCAAACTTCAGTCGATCCGAGTCTGTGACGTGGGTCTCTGATATGAGAGCCACGTCTATGTCCTGCTCTTGCAGGAGGGTTTGAAGCAGCAGTTGCTTGCTTTTAAGCCCGTTGGCATTCCAGTGAATAACACGGAGTTTGTTATTCATTGCGGCTGAGCAGGAGAGTGATGCCCTGTAATATTACGGGCACTGGGTCACGGTCTTCTAGCAGGGCGCTAAGTACCCCTTGCAGAATTGTGATGGCGGTCTTGATAATTTCTTTATCTTGGCCCGAGGATGCTGCTTTCGACCGCGCGTGTGTCGCGGTGGTGGCAGCTGGTATATGTGCCGGCGCTGGCGCCGGTGCTGGCATGGATGCAGGCGCAGGTGCGACTTTTGTGGTCGCACTGGGATGGTCTTCGGAGCAGGTTTGTTTGCGTTGCTCTTCTTCTTTGGGCGTCGTTTCTTCTTCCCGGTACTCGAGTTACGAGCTGTGGGAGCGTTCGCTGGAGCCATGAGCAAGTTCGCTGGCTCAGGTGCGGGTGCAGGTGCAGGTTTCGATGGTGAGACCGTGTTCGTGGTCTTCTTTGTTGGTGCGGATAGGGCAATGGTGCCGGCTCCGCGGTGTTTGGCCTTCCTCTTATAGACCGGGCAGGCCGTGTTGTTGGCCGTGTGTGCGCCTCCACAGTTGGCGCACGTCGGTGGGTCCTCCCTTTTCCTCTCGCAGTCCTTTGCGAGGTGTTCACCTCCGCATCAGACGCATGCTGGTGGTCGGTGGCAGCAGTGAGACGAGTGTCTAAATTGCTGATATCTGTGGCATTGTGCGGGGCCTTTCTTCCCTCGCCTTGCTTCGATTTTGATACCGGACATACAAAGAAGCTCCGTCACTTCATATATCACCGGTGTCAGTCCAGGGGTCTTCTTCAGCTGGGTGAAGTACATGCACCCAGGGCGGTCTTTTCTGGCCTGAATTTGTTTAACTACTTCTGGTTCGAATCCCAGTTCGCGTAGCTCTTGTTCGACCTCTTCGGCCGTGGTGTTGAATGGTAGCCCTCTGATGGCTACCTTCAGGCTCCTTACCGCTGGCAGTGAATAAGAGAACCATGAGACGTTCTCTTCTCTTTCCAGAGTCGTGAGATACCGCTGTATGATGCGGTACTCTTCCTCGATTGCGGGCGAGAATCGCACGCCTCATTGGTACGGGCGTGCGCTCGGGGGTCGTCCGAGTTTTTATTTATGCACACGGAAGTAGTGTGCCCAATTCGGGAGTCTCTCCACCACAAGTGGTGGGTATCTCGGCTTTTTTGTAGCCGGATTTTTGGCGGCAGGCTTTTCCGCGCCTGCGAAAATATTTGTAATGGCAGGAACTAATAAAGTATTTTTTTCCAGAATTATAGGAGCGAAAATGCTAATAAAATTTAGTAAAATGTACTTCGATTATTTTAAGTTTCAGATTGCTTAAGAAGACTTTCAAGGGCGATCCGATTCTTTTAACGAATAATCGATAAAGATTTAATTTAAAAAATTAATAACTCCGGAACGGAGACGCCGATCCGGGAGTGAGATGCCTTGACGGATGCAGGACAGAAGGCCCTACAATTATGCCAAAGAGCGGAACAAGATACGATAAAAAATGAGCGAGTTAAAAATAAAAAACAGAAAAATATAAGGAAAAATGTGAATGAAAATTTTCGGTTTTTCACAAATAACTCCCGAACGGAGAGGCCGATCCGGGAGATTAAAGCGTCAACGGATGCAGAGCAGAGGGCCCCACAATTGCGTCGAACACGGCAAAAAGATAGGAACAGAGATGAATAAAATAACAAAGAAAAACGTAAAAAATAGCTAAAAAAACAAGCAAAACCGGGAGATAAAAGAAAGTGTACTATGAAGAAAATATTTGTAATGGCAGGAACTAATAAAGTATTTTTTTCCAGAATTTTAGGAGCGAAAATGCGAATAAAATTTAGAAAAATGTACTTCCAACTAACCTAACCTTTTTTTTTTCTCGCTGGAAAAACGCGTTACGCGCTTCCCCCACGTGATGGAAAGTGGAGGGGTGTGTGGGACTCCCCGGAGCCCTGGACGCCGAGTGCGCCCGGGTTTACCCACTAAAAAACCAGCGGTACCCTCTCCGTCTTTCGGCGGGCGCCTCGGGATCGCTTGCGCATGCTACCGTGACGCCCTGACGGTCGGCCCGCCTATGCGGGCCTCCAACACCTAGAGGGGGGTTCTCGGGGTACTGAGACCCCCCTAGTCCCTGCGACGCCTATTGAGGCGGGGGGAGAAGGTGCGCGTAGCGCTTCTTCCTCCTCCCCGGTCGTCTTCGGCGGAGCGGGTCTGCAGCGGCATCCTCTTCCCGCTCCCGCTCCGCGGCTTCCTTCTACGACATCACGTTTTCGCAGAAGGAGCGCATCTCCGACCAACACGTCTCGCTACCGAGATTACTCGCTATTTCGTTTACGATGCTCGGCAGCGAGAGGTCTCCGCCCATAGTCGCCGCAAGGGTGTGCCTCTGGGGCCCCCACACAGCACACTCAGTCAGGGTGTGGTGCACCGTGTCGACTGGCGCACCCAACCTAACTTATTAAAATGTAGTAAAGTTTTACCACTTTTTAAGACTGGAAACGGTATTAAAGGTTTTTTTTTATGACAGAGGTGGCAAACGAGCAGGAGGCTCACCTGATGGAAAGTGACTACCACCGCCCATGGACATCTGCAACACCGGGGGCTTGCAGGTGCGTTGTCGGCCTTTCCGGAAAGAGTGCGCTCTTTTCTTAAAGGTTCCCAAGTCGTATCGGTTCGGAAAAACCGACGGCGAAAGCTGGTTCCACAGAGTGGTTGTGCGAGGCAGAAAATGTCTTAAAAATCGCGCTGTTGTGGATTTTCAGACATCTAGGTGATACGGTGATATTTGGAATTTTGACGAGATGTCCGAAGGTGAAATTCAGCAGCCGGGATTAATACGAACAATTCCTCGGAACATTCCCCGTGATAAATTCTGTAGAAGATGCAGAGCGATCCAACATCTATACGTAAAGCCAAAGGATCAAGCATATCGAAAAGGGCTCGATCGTCGATAATTCGAGTCTCTCTACGTTGGATACGGTCAAATGGAAGGAGCTGGTACTGGGGAGCACCCACCCAGAGGTGAGAGCAGTATTCCATGTGAGGCCGAATTTGCGCCTTGTATAGTCTTAGACGATGGGCCGACGTGAAATACTGTCTTGCCTTGCTGAGCACACCGAGCTTTTTTGATGCCAATTTGGCTTTGCCTTCCAATTGACCGCGGAACTGAACGATGCTCGAAACATCGACGCCAAGTATTCCGATACTAGCTGTGGCGGCTAACGGAATGTTCTCGAATCTCGGAGACTTTGTTTAACGAAGACTCGATTTCAGACACAAGTTTGTTCCGGTTTTCTTCGACGTTTTCCCGAGAAATATTAGCACGGCCGGTGTATGAGGTGCCTACGGTGCTGTCGTCTGCATAGCAGTGAATGTTACTGATTTGCAACAAGTCATTGATATGCAGAAGAAACAAAGTGGGTGATAGAACGCAGCCTTGTGGAACACCAGCATTGACGAAATTTAAGTCAGATGGTAAGGAAGGCTGACAGAAATTCCCTAAGACAGCCTTGGCGAGAGACCAGAACGCACGTGTTCCTGAAGGAAGGCGCACCAGTCTCTCGCCAATTCTGCCAATGTACTCCGTCTTCGCCTTAGCGATCACGTTATATATTAGGGTATGGAACTATTCATTCCGTATTCTGCGGTCCCCATCGGTGGCAAGTCCCAGCCCTGGTTTGGTCGTTTCTGCAAAACGGCTTCAAGCCGAAAATGGGAACGCTACCAAGACTGGGCTAACGCATCAGCGTCTCGTGATGTAAATACCAGCGCATTCAGAAAGGAATATAACTCTGCCTCTAGGTCCTTCAAAAACGTGATCGCTTAGGCGAAGACGGAGTACATTGGCAGAATTGGCGAGAGACTGGTGCGCCTCCCTTCAGGAACACGTGCGTTCTGGTCTCTCGCCAAAGCTGTTCTTGGGAATTTTTGTCAGCCTTCCTTTCCATCTCTGCACAAGGACGGTGAGTCATTGGCCCATACCGCAAAGGAGAAAGCTGATCTTTTAGGCTCTCTCTTCGCATCGAATTCGACTCTGGATGACCAAGGAAATTCACCACCAACAATCCCGCGATGTGATACCACCTGCACTTTGCCGGAGGTTAAATTCCGGCTAAGTGCAGTTTGTAAAGCACTTCTTTTCTTGGACATTCATAAGACGAGTGGACCCGATGGCATCCCTCCAATCGTGCTACGGACATGTGCTCCCGAGTTGGCACCGGTCATAACGCGTCTTTTCCGGCAATCTTACGCATTAGGCGTCGTCCCGATCTCCTAGAAGACTGCTTTGGTGCATCCGATTCCTACAAAGGGTAACCGCTCAGACCCTATTTTTAAAATTATCATAGTTATTAATTAATTATCATAGTTATTAATTAATTTAAAAAAATATATTTAAGAAACTAGAAACCAAAATGAATTCGAACTTTGTACAGTTGGTTTCTTGTTATTATTTGATAACATTAACTGAGCCAGATCTCTAAAATTTGCTAATTTCTCAACAATTTTGCTATTTTTTACAGTTATTAATTAATTTAAAAAAATATATTTAAGAAACTAGAAACCAAAATGAATTCGACCTTTGTACAGTTGGTTTCAAGTTATTATTCGAAAACATTAAATGAGCTAGATCTCTAAAATTTGCCAGCTTCTCATGAATTTTGCTATTTTTTACAGTTGTTAATTCATTTAAAAACATAATCTCAAATACTAGAAACCATAATGATTTCGAACTTTGTACAGATGGTTGCGAGTTATCATTTGATTACATTAACTGAGCCTGATCTCTTAAAATTGCTTAGTTCTCATCGAATATGCTAATTTTAAGAGTTATTATTTTATTTAAAAAAGAATATCTAAAATACTAGAAACCAAAATGATTTCGAACTTTGTACAGATGGTTGATTGTTATTATTTGATAACATTAACTGAGCCAGATCTCTAAAATTTGCCAACTTCTCATCAATTTTGCTATTTTTTACAATTATTAATTCATTGAAAAAATAATCTCAAATACTAGAAACCATAATGATTTCGAACTTTGTACAGATGGTTGCGAGTTATCATTTGATTATATTAAATGAGCCTGATCTCTTAAAATTGCTTAGTTCTCATCGAATATGCTAATTTTTAGAGATATTATTTTATTTAAAAAAAATATCTAAAGTACTAGAAACCAAAATGATTTCGAACTTTGTACAGATGGTTGCTTGTTATTATTTGATAACATTAACTGAGCCAGATCTCTAAAATTTGCTAACTTCTCAACAATTTTGTTATTTTTTACAGTTATTAATTAATTTAAAAAATATTTAAGAAACTAGACACCAAAATGAATTCGAACTTTGTACAGATGGTTGCTAGTTATTATTTGAAAACATTAACTGGGCCAGATCTCTTAAAATTGCTAAATTTTCATGAATATTGCTATTTTTACAATTATTAATTCATTGAAAAAAATAATCTCAAATACTAAAAACCAAACTGATTTCGAACTTTGTACAGATGGTTACTAGTTATCATTTGAAAACATTAACTGAGCCAGATCTCTAAAATTTGCTAACTTCTCATCAATTTTGTTATTTTTTACAGTTATTAATTAATTTAAAAAAAATATTTAAGAAACTAGACACCAAACTGAATTCGAACTTTGTACAGATGGTTGCTAGTTATTATTTGAAAACATTAACTGGGCCAGATCTCTTAAAATTTCTAAATTTTCATGAATATTGCTATTTTTACAATTATTAATTCATTGAGAAAAATAATCTCAAATACTAAAAACCAAAATGATTTCGAACTTTGTACAGATGGTTGCTTGTTATTATTTGATAACATTAACTGAGCCAGATCTCTAAAATTTGCTAAGTTCTCAACAATTTTGCTATTTTGTACAGTTATAAATTAATTTAAATAAAAATATTTAAGAAACTAGACACCAAAATGAATTCGAACTTTGTACAGATGGTTTATTGTTATTATTTGATAATATTAACTGAGCCAGATCTCTAAAATTTGCCAACTTCTCATCAATTTTGCTATTTTGTACAGTTATTAATTCATTTAAAAAAATAATCTCAAATACTAGAAACCAAAATGGTTTCGAAGTTTACACAGATGGTTGCTAGTTATCATTTGAAAACATTAACTGAGCCAGATTTTTAAAATTTGCTAACTTCTCAACAATTTTGCTATTTTTTACAGTTATTAATTTATTTAAAAAAATTATCTCAAATACCAAAAACCAAAATGAATTCGAAATTTGTACAGACGGTTGCTAGTTATCATTTAATAACATTAACTGAGCCAGATCTCTAAAATTTGCTAACTTCTCATCAATTTTGCTATTTTTTACAGTTGTTAATTCATTTAAAAACATAATCTCAAATACTAGAAACCAAAATGATTTCGAACTTTGTACAGATGGTTGCGAGTTATCATTTGATTACATTGACTGAGCCTGATCTCTTAAAATTTCTTAGTTCTTATAGAATATGCTAATTTTAAGAGTTATTATTTTATTTAAAAAAAAAATCTAAAATACTAGAAACCAAAACGATTTCGAACTTTGTACAGATGGTTACTAGTTATCATTTGAAAACATTAACTGAGCCAGATCTCTAAAATTTGCTAACTTCTCATCGAATATGCTAATTTTTAGAGTTATTATTTCATTTAAAAAAAATTATCTAATATACTAGAAACCAAAATGAATTCGAACTTTGTACAGTTGGTTTCTTGTTATTATTTGATAACATTAACTGAGCCAGATCTCTAAAATTTGCTAATTTCTCAACAATTTTGCTATTTTTTACAGTTATTAATTAATTTAAAAAAATATATTTAAGAAACTAGAAACCAAAATGAATTCGAACTTTGTACAGTTGGTTTCAAGTTATTATTCGAAAACATTAAATGAGCCAGATCTCTAAAATTTGCCAGCTTCTCATGAATTTTGCTATTTTTTACAGTTGTTAATTCATTTAAAAAAATAATCTCAAATACTAGAAACCAAAATGATTTCGAACTTTGTACAGATGGTTCCTAGTTATTATTTGAAAACATTTACTGAACCAGATTTCTAAAATTTGCTAACTTCTCGTCAATTTTGCTATTTTTTACAGTTATTAATTCAATTAAAAAAATAATCTCAAATACTAAAACCGTAAATAAATTCGAAAATTGTACAGATGGTTGCTAGTTATTATTTGATAACATTAGCTGAGCCAGACCTCTAAAATTTGCTAACTTCTCGTCAATTTTGCTATTTTTTACAGTTATTAATTCATTTAAAAAAATAATCTCAAATACTAGAAACCAAAATGAATTCGAACTTTGTGCAGATGGTTGCTAGTTATCATTTGACAACATTAACTGAGCCAGACCTCTAAAATTGCTAAATTTTTATCAATTTTGCTATTTTTACAGTTATTAATTCATTTAAAAAAATAATCTCAAATACTAGAAACCAAAATGATTTCGAACTTTGTACAGATGGTTGCTAGTTATCATTTGACAACATTAACTGAGCCAGACCTCTAAAATTGCTAAATTTTTATCAATTTTGCTATTTTTACAGTTATTAATTCATTTAAAAAAATAATCTCAAATACTAGAAACCAAAATGATTTCGAACTTTGTACAGATGGTTGCTAGTTATCATTTGACAACATTAACTGAGCCAGACCTCTAAAATTGCTAAATTTTTATCAATTTTGCTATTTTTACAGTTATTAATTCATTTAAAAAAATAATCTCAAATACTAAAACCGTAAATAAATTCGAAAATTGTACAGATGGTTGCTAGTTATTATTTGATAACATTAGCTGAGCCAGACCTCTAAAATTTGCTACCTTGTCATCAAGTTTGCTATTTTTACAGTTATTAATTCATTTAAAAAAATAATCTCAAATACTAGAAACCAAAATGATTTCGAACTTTGTACAGATGGTTGCTAGTTATAATTTGAAAACATTAACTAAGCATATCTCTAAAATTTGCTAACTTCTCGTCAATTTTGCTATCTTTTACATTTATTAATTCATTTAAAAAAATAATCTCAAATACTAGAAACCAAAATGAATTCGAACTTTGTGCAGATGGTTGCTAGTTATCATTTGACAACATTAACTGAGCCAGACCTCTAAAATTGCTAAATTTTTATCAATTTTGCTATTTTTACAGTTATTAATTCATTTAAAAAAATAATCTCAAATACTAGAAACCAAAATGATTTCGAACTTTGTACAGATGGTTGCTAGTTATCATTTGACAACATTAACTGAGCCAGACCTCTAAAATTGCTAAATTTTTATCAATTTTACTATTTTTACAGTTATTAATTCATTTAAAAAAATAATCTCAAATACTAGAAACCAAAATGATTTCGAACTTTGTACAGATGGTTCCTGGTTATTATTTGAAAACATTTACTGAACCAGATTTCTAAAATTTGCTAACTTCTCGTCAATTTTGCTATTTTTTACAGTTATTAATTCATTTAAAAAAATAATCTCAAATACTGGAAACCAAAATGATTTCGAACTTTGTACAGATGGTTCCTAGTTATTATTTGAAAACATTTACTGAACCAGATTTCTAAAATTTGCTAACTTCTCGTCAATTTTGCTATTTTTTACAGTTATTAATTCATTTAAAAAAATAATCTCAAATACTGGAAACCAAAATGATTTCGAACTTTGTACAGATGGTTGCTAGTTATAATTTGAAAACATTAACTAAGCCAGATCTCTAAAATTTGCTAACTTCTCGTCAATTTTGCTATTTTTTACATTTATTAATTCATTTAAAAAAATAATCTCAAATACTAGAAACCAAAATGAATTCGAACTTTATACAGATGGTTGCTAGTTATCATTTGACGACATTAACTGAGCCAGACCTCTAAAATTGCTAAATTTTTATCAATTTTGCTATTTTTACAGTTATTAATTCATTTAAAAAAATAATCTCAAATACTGGAAACCAAAATGATTTCGAACTTTGTACAGATGGTTTCTAGTTATCATTTGACAACATTAACTGAGCCAGACCTCTAAAATTGCTAAATTTTTATCAATTTTGCTATTTTTACAGTTATTAATTCATTTAAAAAAATAATCTCAAATACTAGAAACCAAAATGATTTCGAACTTTGTACAGATGGTTCCTAGTTATTATTTGAAAACATTAAGTGAACCAGATCTCTAAAATTTGCTAACTTCTCGTCAATTTTGCTATTTTTTACAGTTATTAATTCAATTAAAAAAATAATCTCAAATACTAAAACCGTAAATAAATTCGAAAATTGTACAGATGGTTGCTAGTTATAATTTGAAAACATTAACTGAGCCAGATCTCTAAAATTTGCTTACTTCTCGTCAATTTTGCTATCTTTTACAGTTATTAATTCATTTAAAAAAATAATCTCAAATACTAGAAACCAAAATGAATTCGAACTTTGTGCAGATGGTTGCTAGTTATCATTTGACAACATTAACTGAGCCAGACCTCTAAAATTGCTAAATTTTTATCAATTTTGCTATTTTTACAGTTATTAATTCATTTAAAAAAATAATCTCAAATACTAGAAACCAAAATGAATTCGAACTTTGTACAGATGGTTGCTAGTTATCATTTGACAACATTAACTGAGCCAGACCTCTAAAATTGCTAAATTTTTTATCAATTTTGCTATTTTTACAGTTATTAATTCATTTAAAAAAATAATCTCAAATACTAGAAACCAAAATGATTTCGAACTTTGTACAGATGGTTGCTAGTTATCATTTGACAACATTAACTGAGCCAGACCTCTAAAATTGCTAAATTTTTATCAATTTTGCTATTTTTACAGTTATTAATTCATTTAAAAAAATAATCTCAAATACTAAAACCGTAAATAAATTCGAAAATTGTACAGATGGTTGCTAGTTATCATTTGACAACATTAACTGAGCCAGACCTCTAAAATTGCTAAATTTTTATCAATTTTGCTATTTTTACAGTTATTAATTCATTTAAAAAAATAATCTCAAATACTGGAAACCAAAATGATTTCGAACTTTGTACAGATGGTTCCTAGTTATTATTTGAAAACATTAACTGAGCCAGATTTTTAAAATTTGCTAACTTCTCAACAATTTTGCTATTTTTTACAGTTATTAATTTATTTAAAAAAATTATCTCAAATACCAAAAACCAAAATGAATTCGAAATTTGTACAGACGGTTGCTAGTTATCATTTAATAACATTAACTGAGCCAGATCTCTAAAATTTGCTAACTTCTCATCAATTTTGCTATTTTTTACAGTTGTTAATTCATTTAAAAACATAATCTCAAATACTAGAAACCAAAATGATTTCGAACTTTGTACAGATGGTTGCGAGTTATCATTTGATTACATTGACTGAGCCTGATCTCTTAAAATTTCTTAGTTCTTATAGAATATGCTAATTTTAAGAGTTATTATTTTATTTAAAAAAAAAATCTAAAATACTAGAAACCAAAACGATTTCGAACTTTGTACAGATGGTTACTAGTTATCATTTGAAAACATTAACTGAGCCAGATCTCTAAAATTTGCTAACTTCTCATCGAATATGCTAATTTTTAGAGTTATTATTTCATTTAAAAAAAATTATCTAATATACTAGAAACCAAAATGAATTCGAACTTTGTACAGTTGGTTTCTTGTTATTATTTGATAACATTAACTGAGCCAGATCTCTAAAATTTGCTAATTTCTCAACAATTTTGCTATTTTTTACAGTTATTAATTAATTTAAAAAAATATATTTAAGAAACTAGAAACCAAAATGAATTCGAACTTTGTACAGTTGGTTTCAAGTTATTATTCGAAAACATTAAATGAGCCAGATCTCTAAAATTTGCCAGCTTCTCATGAATTTTGCTATTTTTTACAGTTGTTAATTCATTTAAAAAAATAATCTCAAATACTAGAAACCAAAATGATTTCGAACTTTGTACAGATGGTTCCTAGTTATTATTTGAAAACATTTACTGAACCAGATTTCTAAAATTTGCTAACTTCTCGTCAATTTTGCTATTTTTTACAGTTATTAATTCAATTAAAAAAATAATCTCAAATACTAAAACCGTAAATAAATTCGAAAATTGTACAGATGGTTGCTAGTTATTATTTGATAACATTAGCTGAGCCAGACCTCTAAAATTTGCTAACTTCTCGTCAATTTTGCTATCTTTTACAGTTATTAATTCATTTAAAAAAATAATCTCAAATACTAGAAACCAAAATGAATTCGAACTTTGTGCAGATGGTTGCTAGTTATCATTTGACAACATTAACTGAGCCAGACCTCTAAAATTGCTAAATTTTTATCAATTTTGCTATTTTTACAGTTATTAATTCATTTAAAAAAATAATCTCAAATACTAGAAACCAAAATGATTTCGAACTTTGTACAGATGGTTGCTAGTTATCATTTGACAACATTAACTGAGCCAGACCTCTAAAATTGCTAAATTTTTATCAATTTTGCTATTTTTACAGTTATTAATTCATTTAAAAAAATAATCTCAAATACTAGAAACCAAAATGATTTCGAACTTTGTACAGATGGTTGCTAGTTATCATTTGACAACATTAACTGAGCCAGACCTCTAAAATTGCTAAATTTTTATCAATTTTGCTATTTTTACAGTTATTAATTCATTTAAAAAAATAATCTCAAATACTAAAACCGTAAATAAATTCGAAAATTGTACAGATGGTTGCTAGTTATTATTTGATAACATTAGCTGAGCCAGACCTCTAAAATTTGCTACCTTGTCATCAAGTTTGCTATTTTTACAGTTATTAATTCATTTAAAAAAATAATCTCAAATACTAGAAACCAAAATGATTTCGAACTTTGTACAGATGGTTGCTAGTTATAATTTGAAAACATTAACTAAGCATATCTCTAAAATTTGCTAACTTCTCGTCAATTTTGCTATCTTTTACATTTATTAATTCATTTAAAAAAATAATCTCAAATACTAGAAACCAAAATGAATTCGAACTTTGTGCAGATGGTTGCTAGTTATCATTTGACAACATTAACTGAGCCAGACCTCTAAAATTGCTAAATTTTTATCAATTTTGCTATTTTTACAGTTATTAATTCATTTAAAAAAATAATCTCAAATACTAGAAACCAAAATGATTTCGAACTTTGTACAGATGGTTGCTAGTTATCATTTGACAACATTAACTGAGCCAGACCTCTAAAATTGCTAAATTTTTATCAATTTTACTATTTTTACAGTTATTAATTCATTTAAAAAAATAATCTCAAATACTAGAAACCAAAATGATTTCGAACTTTGTACAGATGGTTCCTGGTTATTATTTGAAAACATTTACTGAACCAGATTTCTAAAATTTGCTAACTTCTCGTCAATTTTGCTATTTTTTACAGTTATTAATTCATTTAAAAAAATAATCTCAAATACTGGAAACCAAAATGATTTCGAACTTTGTACAGATGGTTCCTAGTTATTATTTGAAAACATTTACTGAACCAGATTTCTAAAATTTGCTAACTTCTCGTCAATTTTGCTATTTTTTACAGTTATTAATTCATTTAAAAAAATAATCTCAAATACTGGAAACCAAAATGATTTCGAACTTTGTACAGATGGTTGCTAGTTATAATTTGAAAACATTAACTAAGCCAGATCTCTAAAATTTGCTAACTTCTCGTCAATTTTGCTATTTTTTACATTTATTAATTCATTTAAAAAAATAATCTCAAATACTAGAAACCAAAATGAATTCGAACTTTATACAGATGGTTGCTAGTTATCATTTGACGACATTAACTGAGCCAGACCTCTAAAATTGCTAAATTTTTATCAATTTTGCTATTTTTACAGTTATTAATTCATTTAAAAAAATAATCTCAAATACTGGAAACCAAAATGATTTCGAACTTTGTACAGATGGTTTCTAGTTATCATTTGACAACATTAACTGAGCCAGACCTCTAAAATTGCTAAATTTTTATCAATTTTGCTATTTTTACAGTTATTAATTCATTTAAAAAAATAATCTCAAATACTAGAAACCAAAATGATTTCGAACTTTGTACAGATGGTTCCTAGTTATTATTTGAAAACATTAAGTGAACCAGATCTCTAAAATTTGCTAACTTCTCGTCAATTTTGCTATTTTTTACAGTTATTAATTCAATTAAAAAAATAATCTCAAATACTAAAACCGTAAATAAATTCGAAAATTGTACAGATGGTTGCTAGTTATAATTTGAAAACATTAACTGAGCCAGATCTCTAAAATTTGCTTACTTCTCGTCAATTTTGCTATCTTTTACAGTTATTAATTCATTTAAAAAAATAATCTCAAATACTAGAAACCAAAATGAATTCGAACTTTGTGCAGATGGTTGCTAGTTATCATTTGACAACATTAACTGAGCCAGACCTCTAAAATTGCTAAATTTTTATCAATTTTGCTATTTTTACAGTTATTAATTCATTTAAAAAAATAATCTCAAATACTAGAAACCAAAATGATTTCGAACTTTGTACAGATGGTTGCTAGTTATCATTTGACAACATTAACTGAGCCAGACCTCTAAAATTGCTAAATTTTTATCAATTTTGCTATTTTTACAGTTATTAATTCATTTAAAAAAATAATCTCAAATACTAGAAACCAAAATGATTTCGAACTTTGTACAGATGGTTGCTAGTTATCATTTGACAACATTAACTGAGCCAGACCTCTAAAATTGCTAAATTTTTATCAATTTTGCTATTTTTACAGTTATTAATTCATTTAAAAAAATAATCTCAAATACTAAAACCGTAAATAAATTCGAAAATTGTACAGATGGTTGCTAGTTATCATTTGACAACATTAACTGAGCCAGACCTCTAAAATTGCTAAATTTTTATCAATTTTGCTATTTTTACAGTTATTAATTCATTTAAAAAAATAATCTCAAATACTGGAAACCAAAATGATTTCGAACTTTGTACAGATGGTTCCTAGTTATTATTTGAAAACATTTACTGAACCAGATTTCTAAAATTTGCTAACTTCTCGTCAATTTTGCTATTTTTTACAGTTATTAATTCATTTAAAAAAATAATCTCAAATACTGGAAACCAAAATGATTTCGAACTTTGTACAGATGGTTGCTAGTTATAATTTGAAAACATTAACTAAGCCAGATCTCTAAAATTTGCTAACTTCTCGTCAATTTTGCTATTTTTTACATTTATTAATTCATTTAAAAAAATAATCTCAAATACTAGAAACCAAAATGAATTCGAACTTTATACAGATGGTTGCTAGTTATCATTTGACGACATTAACTGAGCCAGACCTCTAAAATTGCTAAATTTTTATCAATTTTGCTATTTTTACAGTTATTAATTCATTTAAAAAAATAATCTCAAATACTGGAAACCAAAATGATTTCGAACTTTGTACAGATGGTTTCTAGTTATCATTTGACAACATTAACTGAGCCAGACCTCTAAAATTGCTAAATTTTTATCAATTTTGCTATTTTTACAGTTATTAATTCATTTAAAAAAATAATCTCAAATACTAAAACCGTAAATAAATTCGAAAATTGTACAGATGGTTGCTAGTTATCATTTGACAACATTAACTGAGCCAGACCTCTAAAATTGCTAAATTTTTATCAATTTTGCTATTTTTACAGTTATTAATTCATTTAAAAAAATAATCTCAAATACTGGAAACCAAAATGATTTCGAACTTTGTACAGATGGTTCCTAGTTATTATTTGAAAACATTTACTGAACCAGATTTCTAAAATTTGCTAACTTCTCGTCAATTTTGCTATTTTTTACAGTTATTAATTCAATTAAAAAAATAATCTCAAATACTAAAACCGTAAATAAATTCGAAAATTGTACAGATGGTTGCTAGTTATAATTTGAAAACATTAACTAAGCCAGATCTCTAAAATTTGCTTACTTCTCGTCAATTTTGCTATTTTTTACATTTATTAATTCATTTAAAAAAATAATCTCAAATACTAGAAACCAAAATGATTTCGAACTTTGTACAGATGGTTGCTAGTTATAATTTGAAAACATTAACTAAGCCAGATCTCTAAAATTTGCTTACTTCTCGTCAATTTTGCTATTTTTTACATTTATTAATTCATTTAAAAAAATAATCTCAAATACTAGAAACCAAAATGAATTCGAACTTTGTACAGATGGTTGCTAGTTATCATTTGACAACATTAACTGAGCCAGACCTCTAAAATTGCTAAATTTTTATCAATTTTGCTATTTTTACAGTTATTAATTCATTTAAAAAAATAATCTCAAATACTAGAAACCAAAATGATTTCGAACTTTGTACAGATGGTTCCTAGTTATTATTTGAAAACATTAAGTGAACCAGATCTCTAAAATTTGCTAACTTCTCGTCAATTTTGCTATTTTTTACAGTTATTAATTCATTTAAAAAAATAATCTCAAATACTAGAAACCAAAATGATTTCGAACTTTGTACAGATGGTTGCTAGTTATAATTTGAAAACATTAACTAAGCCAGATCTCTAAAATTTGCTTACTTCTCGTCAATTTTGCTATTTTTACAGTTATTAATTCATTTAAAAAAATAATCTCAAATACTAGAAACCAAAATGATTTCGAACTTTGTACAGATGGTTCCTAGTTATTATTTGAAAACATTAAGTGAACCAGATCTCTAAAATTTGCTACCCTGTCATCAATTTTGCTATTTTTACAGTTATTAATTCATTTAAAAAAATATTCTCAAATACTAGAAACCAAAATGAATTCGAACTTTGTACAGATGGTTGCTAGTTATCATTTGACAACATTAACTGAGCCAGACCTCTAAAATTGCTAAAATTTTATCAATTTTGCTATTTTTTAGTTATTAATTCATTTAAAAAAATAATCTCAAATACTAGAAACCAAAATGATTTCGAACTTTGTACAGATGGTTCCTAGTTATTATTTGAAAACATTAAGTGAACCAGATCTCTAAAATTTGCTAACTTCTCGTCAATTTTGCTATTTTTTACATTTATTAATTCATTTAAAAAAATAATCTCAAATACTAGAAACCAAAATGATTTCGAACTTTGTACAGATGGTTGCTAGTTATCATTTGACAACATTAACTGAGCCAGACCTCTAAAATTGCTAAATTTTTATCAATTTTGCTATTTTTACAGTTATTAATTCATTTAAAAAAATAATCTCAAATACTGGAAACCAAAATGATTTCGAACTTTGTACAGATGGTTTCTAGTTATCATTTGACAACATTAACTGAGCCAGACCTCTAAAATTGCTAAATTTTTATCAATTTTGCTATTTTTACAGTTATTAATTCATTTAAAAAAATAATCTCAAATACTAAAACCGTAAATAAATTCAAAAATTGTACAGATGGTTGCTAGTTATCATTTGACAACATTAACTGAGCCAGACCTCTAAAATTGCTAAATTTTTATCAATTATCTATTTTTACAGTTATTAATTCATTTAAAAAAATAATCTCAAATACTGGAAACCAAAATGATTTCGAACTTTGTACAGATGGTTCCTAGTTATTATTTGAAAACATTTACTGAACCAGATTTCTAAAATTTGCTAACTTCTCGTCAATTTTGCTATTTTTTACAGTTATTAATTCAATTAAAAAAATAATCTCAAATACTAAAACCGTAAATAAATTCGAAAATTGTACAGATGGTTGCTAGTTATAATTTGAAAACATTAACTAAGCCAGATCTCTAAAATTTGCTTACTTCTCGTCAATTTTGCTATTTTTTACATTTATTAATTCATTTAAAAAAATAATCTCAAATACTAGAAATCAAAATGATTTCGAACTTTGTACAGATGGTTGCTAGTTATAATTTGAAAACATTAACTAAGCCAGATCTCTAAAATTTGCTTACTTCTCGTCAATTTTGCTATTTTTTACATTTATTAATTCATTTAAAAAAATAATCTCAAATACTAGAAACCAAAATGAATTCGAACTTTGTACAGATGGTTGCTAGTTATCATTTGACAACATTAACTGAGCCAGACCTCTAAAATTGCTAAATTTTTATCAATTTTGCTATTTTTACAGTTATTAATTCATTTAAAAAAATAATCTCAAATACTAGAAACCAAAATGATTTCGAACTTTGTACAGATGGTTGCTAGTTATAATTTGAAAACATTAACTAAGCCAGATCTCTAAAATTTGCTTACTTCTCGTCAATTTTGCTATTTTTACAGTTATTAATTCATTTAAAAAAATAATCTCAAATACTAGAAACCAAAATGATTTCGAACTTTGTACAGATGGTTCCTAGTTATTATTTGAAAACATTAAGTGAACCAGATCTCTAAAATTTGCTACCCTGTCATCAATTTTGCTATTTTTACAGTTATTAATTCATTTAAAAAAATAATCTCAAATACTAGAAACCAAAATGAATTCGAACTTTGTACAGATGGTTGCTAGTTATCATTTGACAACATTAACTGAGCCAGACCTCTAAAATTGCTAAAATTTTATCAATTTTGCTATTTTTTAGTTATTAATTCATTTAAAAAAATAATCTCAAATACTAGAAACCAAAATGATTTCGAACTTTGTACAGATGGTTCCTAGTTATTATTTGAAAACATTAAGTGAACCAGATCTCTAAAATTTGCTAACTTCTCGTCAATTTTGCTATTTTTTACATTTATTAATTCATTTAAAAAAATAATCTCAAATACTAGAAACCAAAATGAATTCGAACTTTGTACAGATGGTTGCTAGTTATCATTTGACAACATTAACTGAGCCAGACCTCTAAAATTGCTAAATTTTTATCAATTTTGCTATTTTTACAGTTATTAATTCATTTAAAAAAATAATCTCAAATACTAGAAACCAAAATGATTTCGAACGTTGTACAGATGGTTCCTAGTTATTATTTGAAAACATTAAGTGAACCAGATCTCTAAAATTTGCTACCCTGTCATCAATTTTGCTATTTTTACAGTTATTAATTCATTTAAAAAAATAATCTCAAATACTGGAAACCAAAATGATTTCGAACTTTGTACAGATGGTTTCTAGTTATCATTTGACAACATTAACTGAGCCAGACCTCTAAAATTGCTAAATTTTTATCAATTTTGCTATTTTTATAGTTATTAATTCAATTAAAAAAATAATCTCAAATACTAAAACCGTAAATAAATTCGAAAATTGTACAGATGGTTGCTAGTTATAATTTGAAAACATTAACTAAGCCAGATCTCTAAAATTTGCTAACTTCTCGTCAATTTTGCTATTTTTTACAGTTATTAATTCAATTAAAAAAATAATCTCAAATACTAAAACCGTAAATAAATTCGAAAATTGTACAGATGGTTGCTAGTTATAATTTGAAAACATTAACTAAGCCAGATCTCTAAAATTTGCTTACTTCTCGTCAATTTTGCTATTTTTTACATTTATTAATTCATTTAAAAAAATAATCTCAAATACTAGAAACCAAAATGATTTCGAACTTTGTACAGATGGTTGCTAGTTATAATTTGAAAACATTAACTAAGCCAGATCTCTAAAATTTGCTTACTTCTCGTCAATTTTGCTATTTTTTACATTTATTAATTCATTTAAAAAAATAATCTCAAATACTAGAAACCAAAATGAATTCGAACTTTGTACAGATGGTTGCTAGTTATCATTTGACAACATTAACTGAGCCAGACCTCTAAAATTGCTAAATTTTTATCAATTTTGCTATTTTTACAGTTATTAATTCATTTAAAAAAATAATCTCAAATACTAGAAACCAAAATGATTTCGAACTTTGTACAGATGGTTCCTAGTTATTATTTGAAAACATTAAGTGAACCAGATCTCTAAAATTTGCTAACTTCTCGTCAATTTTGCTATTTTTTACAGTTATTAATTCAATTAAAAAAATAATCTCAAATACTAAAACCGTAAATAAATTCGAAAATTGTACAGATGGTTGCTAGTTATAATTTGAAAACATTAACTAAGCCAGATCTCTAAAATTTGCTTACTTCTCGTCAATTTTGCTATTTTTACAGTTATTAATTCATTTAAAAAAATAATCTCAAATACTAGAAACCAAAATGATTTCGAACTTTGTACAGATGGTTCCTAGTTATTATTTGAAAACATTAAGTGAACCAGATCTCTAAAATTTGCTACCCTGTCATCAATTTTGCTATTTTTACAGTTATTAATTCATTTAAAAAAATATTCTCAAATACTAGAAACCAAAATGAATTCGAACTTTGTACAGATGGTTGCTAGTTATCATTTGACAACATTAACTGAGCCAGACCTCTAAAATTGCTAAAATTTTATCAATTTTGCTATTTTTTAGTTATTAATTCATTTAAAAAAATAATCTCAAATACTAGAAACCAAAATGATTTCGAACTTTGTACAGATGGTTCCTAGTTATTATTTGAAAACATTAAGTGAACCAGATCTCTAAAATTTGCTAACTTCTCGTCAATTTTGCTATTTTTTACATTTATTAATTCATTTAAAAAAATAATCTCAAATACTAGAAACCAAAATGATTTCGAACTTTGTACAGATGGTTGCTAGTTATCATTTGACAACATTAACTGAGCCAGACCTCTAAAATTGCTAAATTTTTATCAATTTTGCTATTTTTACAGTTATTAATTCATTTAAAAAAATAATCTCAAATACTAGAAACCAAAATGATTTCGAACTTTGTACAGATGGTTCCTAGTTATTATTTGAAAACATTAAGTGAACCAGATCTCTAAAATTTGCTAACTTCTCGTCAATTTTGCTATTTTTTACAGTTATTAATTCAATTAAAAAAATAATCTCAAATACTAAAACCGTAAATAAATTCGAAAATTGTACAGATGGTTGCTAGTTATAATTTGAAAACATTAACTAAGCCAGATCTCTAAAATTTGCTTACTTCTCGTCAATTTTGCTATTTTTACAGTTATTAATTCATTTAAAAAAATAATCTCAAATACTAGAAACCAAAATGATTTCGATTTTTGTACAGATGGTTGCTAGTTATCATTTGACAACATTAACTGAGCCAGACCTCTAAAATTGCTAAATTTTTATCAATTTTGCTATTTTTACAGTTATTAATTCATTTAAAAAAATAATCTCAAATACTAGAAACCAAAATGATTTCGAACTTTGTACAGATGGTTGCTAGTTATAATTTGAAAACATTAACTAAGCCAGATCTCTAAAATTTGCTAACTTCTCGTCAATTTTGCTATTTTTTACATTTATTAATTCAATTAAAAAAATAATCTCAAATACTAGAAACCAAAATGAATTCGAACTTTATACAGATGGTTGCTTGTTATCATTTGACGACATTAACTGAGCCAGACCTCTAAAATTGCTAAATTTTTATCAATTTTGCTATTTTTTACAGTTATTAATTCATTTAAAAAAATAATCTCAAATACTGGAAACCAAAATGATTTCGAACTTTGTACAGATGGTTCCTAGTTATTATTTGAAAACATTAAGTGAACCAAATCTCTAAAATTTGCTACCTTGTCATCAATTTTGCTATTTTTACAGTTATTAATTCATTTAAAAAAATAATCTCAAATACTAGAAACCAAAATGATTTCGAACTTTGTACAGATGGTTGCTAGTTATAATTTGAAAACATTAACTAAGCCAGATCTCTAAAATTTGCTTACTTCTCGTCAATTTTGCTATTTTTTACATTTATTAATTCATTTAAAAAAATAATCTCAAATACTAGAAACCAAAATGAATTCGAACTTTGTACAGATGGTTGCTAGTTATCATTTGACAACATTAACTGAGCCAGACCTCTAAAATTGCTAAATTTTAATCAATTTTGCTATTTTTACAGTTATTAATTCATTTAAAAAAATAATCTCAAATACTAGAAACCAAAATGAATTCGAACTTTGTACAGATGGTTGCTAGTTATCATTTGACAACATTAACTGAGCCAGACCTCTAAAATTGCTAAATTTTTATCAATTTTGCTATTTTTACATTTATTAATTCATTTAAAAAAATAATCTCAAATACTAGAAACCAAAATGATTTCGATTTTTGTACAGATGGTTGCTAGTTATCATTTGACAACATCAACTGAGCCAGACCTCTAAAATTGCTAAATTTTTATCAATTTTGCTATTTTTACAGTTATTAATTCATTTAAAAAAATAATCTCAAATACTAGAAACCAAAATGAATTCGAACTTTGTACAGATGGTTGCTAGTTATAATTTGAAAACATTAACTAAGCCAGATCTCTAAAATTTGCTTACTTCTCGTCAATTTTGCTATTTTTTACATTTATTAATTCATTTAAAAAAATAATCTCAAATACTAGAAACCAAAATGAATTCGAACTTTGTACAGATGGTTGCTAGTTATCATTTGACAACATTAACTGAGCCAGACCTCTAAAATTGCTAAATTTTTATCAATTTTGCTATTTTTACAGTTATTAATTCATTTAAAAAAATAATCTCAAATACTAGAAACCAAAATGATTTCGATTTTTGTACAGATGGTTGCTAGTTATCATTTGACAACATTAACTGAGCCAGACCTCTAAAATTGCTAAATTTTTATCAATTTTGCTATTTTTACAGTTATTAATTCATTTAAAAAAATAATCTCAAATACTAGAAACCAAAATGAATTCGAACTTTATACAGATGGTTGCTAGTTATCATTTGACGACATTAACTGAGCCAGACCTCTAAAATTGCTAAATTTTTATCAATTTTGCTATTTTTACAGTTATTAATTCATTTAAAAAAATAATCTCAAATACTGGAAACCAAAATGATTTCGAACTTTGTACAGATGGTTTCTAGTTATCATTTGACAACATTAACTGAGCCAGACCTCTAAAATTGCTAAATTTTTATCAATTTTGCTATTTTTACAGTTATTAATTCATTTAAAAAAATAATCTCAAATACTAAAACCGTAAATAAATTCGAAAATTGTACAGATGGTTGCTAGTTATCATTGGACAACATTAACTGAGCCAGACCTCTAAAATTGCTAAATTTTTATCAATTTTGCTATTTTTACAGTTATTAATTCATTTAAAAAAATAATCTCAAATACTGGAAACCAAAATGATTTCGAACTTTGTACAGATGGTTCCTAGTTATTATTTGAAAACATTTACTGAACCAGATTTCTAAAATTTGCTAACTTCTCGTCAATTTTGCTATTTTTTACAGTTATTAATTCAATTAAAAAAATAATCTCAAATACTAAAACCGTAAATAAATTCGAAAATTGTACAGATGGTTGCTAGTTATAATTTGAAAACATTAACTAAGCCAGATCTCTAAAATTTGCTTACTTCTCGTCAATTTTGCTATTTTTTACATTTATTAATTCATTTAAAAAAATAATCTCAAATACTAGAAACCAAAATGATTTCGAACTTTGTACAGATGGTTGCTAGTTATAATTTGAAAACATTAACTAAGCCAGATCTCTAAAATTTGCTTACTTCTCGTCAATTTTGCTATTTTTTACATTTATTAATTCATTTAAAAAAATAATCTCAAATACTAGAAACCAAAATGAATTCGAACTTTGTACAGATGGTTGCTAGTTATCATTTGACAACATTAACTGAGCCAGACCTCTAAAATTGCTAAATTTTTATCAATTTTGCTATTTTTACAGTTATTAATTCATTTAAAAAAATAATCTCAAATACTAGAAACCAAAATGATTTCGAACTTTGTACAGATGGTTGCTAGTTATAATTTGAAAACATTAACTAAGCCAGATCTCTAAAATTTGCTTACTTCTCGTCAATTTTGCTATTTTTTACATTTATTAATTCATTTAAAAAAATAATCTCAAATACTAGAAACCAAAATGAATTCGTACTTTGTACAGATGGTTGCTAGTTATCATTTGACAACATTAACTGAGCCAGACCTCTAAAATTGCTAAATTTTTATCAATTTTGCTATTTTTACAGTTATTAATTCATTTAAAAAAATAATCTCAAATACTAGAAACCAAAATGATTTCGATTTTTGTACAGATGGTTGCTAGTTATCATTTGACAACATTAACTGAGCCAGACCTCTAAAATTGCTAAATTTTTATCAATTTTGCTATTTTTACAGTTATTAATTCATTTAAAAAAATAATCTCAAATACTAGAAACCAAAATGATTTCGAACTTTGTACAGATGGTTCCTAGTTATTATTTGAAAACATTAAGTGAACCAGATCTCTAAAATTTGCTACCCTGTCATCAATTTTGCTATTTTTACAGTTATTAATTCATTTAAAAAAATAATCTCAAATACTAGAAACCAAAATGAATTCGAACTTTGTACAGATGGTTGCTAGTTATCATTTGACAACATTAACTGAGCCAGACCTCTAAAATTGCTAAATTTTTATCAATTTTGCTATTTTTACAGTTATTAATTCATTTAAAAAAATAATCTCAAATACTAGAAACCAAAATGATTTCGAACTTTGTACAGATGGTTGCTAGTTATAATTTGAAAACATTAACTAAGCCAGATCTCTAAAATTTGCTTACTTCTCGTCAATTTTGCTATTTTTTACATTTATTAATTCATTTAAAAAAATAATCTCAAATACTAGAAACCAAAATGAATTCGAACTTTGTACAGATGGTTGCTAGTTATCATTTGACAACATTAACTGAGCCAGACCTCTAAAATTGCTAAATTTTTATCAATTTTGCTATTTTTACAGTTATTAATTCATTTAAAAAAATAATCTCAAATACTAGAAACCAAAATGATTTCGAACGTTGTACAGATGGTTCCTAGTTATTATTTGAAAACATTAAGTGAACCAGATCTCTAAAATTTGCTACCCTGTCATCAATTTTGCTATTTTTACAGTTATTAATTCATTTAAAAAAATAATCTCAAATACTAGAAACCAAAATGAATTCGAACTTTGTACATATGGTTGCTAGTTATCATTTGACAACATTAACTGAGCCAGACCTCTAAAATTGCTAAAATTTTATCAATTTTGCTATTTTTTAGTTATTAATTCATTTAAAAAAATAATCTCAAATACTAGAAACCAAAATGATTTCGAACTTTGTACAGATGGTTCCTAGTTATTATTTGAAAACATTAAGTGAACCAGATCTCTAAAATTTGCTAACTTCTCGTCAATTTTGCTATTTTTTACAGTTATTAATTCATTTAAAAAAATAATCTCAAATACTAGAAACCAAAATGATTTCGAACTTTGTACAGATGGTTCCTAGTTATTATTTGAAAACATTTACTGAACCAGATTTCTAAAATTTGCTAACTTCTCGTCAATTTTGCTATTTTTTACAGTTATTAATTCAATTTAAAAAATAATCTCAAATACTAAAACCGTAAATAAATTCGAAAATTGTACAGATGGTTGCTAGTTATAATTTGAAAACATTAACTAAGCCAGATCTCTAAAATTTGCTTACTTCTCGTCAATTTTGCTATTTTTTACATTTATTAATTCATTTAAAAAAATAATCTCAAATACTAGAAACCAAAATGAATTCGAACTTTGTACAGATGGTTGCTAGTTATCATTTGACAACATTAACTGAGCCAGACCTCTAAAATTGCTAAATTTTTATCAATTTTGCTATTTTTACAGTTATTAATTCATTTAAAAAAATAATCTCAAATACTAGAAACCAAAATGATTTCGATTTTTGTACAGATGGTTGCTAGTTATCATTTGACAACATTAACTGAGCCAGACCTCTAAAATTGCTAAATTTTTATCAATTTTGCTATTTTTACAGTTATTAATTCATTTAAAAAAATAATCTCAAATACTAGAAACCAAAATGATTTCGAACTTTGTACAGATGGTTGCTAGTTATAATTTGAAAACATTAACTAAGCCAGATCTCTAAAATTTGCTAACTTCTCGTCAATTTTGCTATTTTTTACATTTATTAATTCAATTAAAAAAATAATCTCAAATACTAGAAACCAAAATGAATTCGAACTTTATACAGATGGTTGCTTGTTATCATTTGACGACATTAACTGAGCCAGACCTCTAAAATTGCTAAATTTTTATCAATTTTGCTATTTTTACAGTTATTAATTCATTTAAAAAAATAATCTCAAATACTAGAAACCAAAATGATTTCGAACTTTGTACAGATGGTTCCTAGTTATTATTTGAAAACATTAAGTGAACCAGATCTCTAAAATTTGCTAACTTCTCGTCAATTTTGCTATTTTTTACAGTTATTAATTCAATTAAAAAAATAATCTCAAATACTAAAACCGTAAATAAATTCGAAAATTGTACAGATGGTTGCTAGTTATAATTTGAAAACATTAACTAAGCCAGATCTCTAAAATTTGCTAACTTCTCGTCAATTTTGCTATTTTTTACAGTTATTAATTCAATTAAAAAAATAATCTCAAATACTAAAACCGTAAATAAATTCGAAAATTGTACAGATGGTTGCTAGTTATAATTTGAAAACATTAACTAAGCCAGATCTCTAAAATTTGCTAACTTCTCGTCAATTTTGCTATTTTTTACAGTTATTAATTCAATTAAAAAAATAATCTCAAATACTAAAACCGTAAATAAATTCGAAAATTGTACAGATGGTTGCTAGTTATAATTTGAAAACATTAACTAAGCCAGATCTCTAAAATTTGCTTACTTCTCGTCAATTTTGCTATTTTTTACATTTATTAATTCATTTAAAAAAATAATCTCAAATACTAGAAACCAAAATGATTTCGAACTTTGTACAGATGGTTGCTAGTTATAATTTGAAAACATTAACTAAGCCAGATCTCTAAAATTTGCTTACTTCTCGTCAATTTTGCTATTTTTTACATTTATTAATTCATTTAAAAAAATAATCTCAAATACTAGAAACCAAAATGAATTCGAACTTTGTACAGATGGTTGCTAGTTATCATTTGACAACATTAACTGAGCCAGACCTCTAAAATTGCTAAATTTTTATCAATTTTGCTATTTTTACAGTTATTAATTCATTTAAAAAAATAATCTCAAATACTAGAAACCAAAATGATTTCGAACTTTGTACAGATGGTTCCTAGTTATTATTTGAAAACATTAAGTGAACCAGATCTCTAAAATTTGCTAACTTCTCGTCAATTTTGCTATTTTTTACAGTTATTAATTCAATTAAAAAAATAATCTCAAATACTAAAACCGTAAATAAATTCGAAAATTGTACAGATGGTTGCTAGTTATAATTTGAAAACATTAACTAAGCCAGATCTCTAAAATTTGCTTACTTCTCGTCAATTTTGCTATTTTTACAGTTATTAATTCATTTAAAAAAATAATCTCAAATACTAGAAACCAAAATGATTTCGAACTTTGTACAGATGGTTCCTAGTTATTATTTGAAAACATTAAGTGAACCAGATCTCTAAAATTTGCTACCCTGTCATCAATTTTGCTATTTTTACAGTTATTAATTCATTTAAAAAAATATTCTCAAATACTAGAAACCAAAATGAATTCGAACTTTGTACAGATGGTTGCTAGTTATCATTTGACAACATTAACTGAGCCAGACCTCTAAAATTGCTAAAATTTTATCAATTTTGCTATTTTTTAGTTATTAATTCATTTAAAAAAATAATCTCAAATACTAGAAACCAAAATGATTTCGAACTTTGTACAGATGGTTCCTAGTTATTATTTGAAAACATTAAGTGAACCAGATCTCTAAAATTTGCTAACTTCTCGTCAATTTTGCTATTTTTTACATTTATTAATTAATTTAAAAAAATAATCTCAAATACTAGAAACCAAAATGATTTCGAACTTTGTACAGATGGTTGCTAGTTATCATTTGACAACATTAACTGAGCCAGACCTCTAAAATTGCTAAATTTTTATCAATTTTGCTATTTTTACAGTTATTAATTCATTTAAAAAAATAATCTCAAATACTAGAAACCAAAATGATTTCGAACTTTGTACAGATGGTTCCTAGTTATTATTTGAAAACATTAAGTGAACCAGATCTCTAAAATTTGCTAACTTCTCGTCAATTTTGCTATTTTTTACAGTTATTAATTCAATTAAAAAAATAATCTCAAATACTAAAACCGTAAATAAATTCGAAAATTGTACAGATGGTTGCTAGTTATAATTTGAAAACATTAACTAAGCCAGATCTCTAAAATTTGCTTACTTCTCGTCAATTTTGCTATTTTTACAGTTATTAATTCATTTAAAAAAATAATCTCAAATACTAGAAACCAAAATGAATTCGAACTTTGTACAGATGGTTGCTAGTTATCATTTGACAACATTAACTGAGCCAGACCTCTAAAATTGCTAAATTTTTATCAATTTTGCTATTTTTACAGTTATTAATTCATTTAAAAAAATAATCTCAAATACTAGAAACCAAACTGATTTCGAACTTTGTACAGATGGTTCCTAGTTGTTATTTGAAAACATTTACTGAACCAGATTTCTAAAATTTGCTAACTTCTCGTCAATTTTGCTATTTTTTACAGTTATTAATTCATTTAAAAAAATAATCTCAAATACTAGAAACCAAAATGATTTCGAACTTTGTACAGATGGTTCCTAGTTATTATTTGAAAACATTTACTGAACCAGATTTCTAAAATTTGCTAACTTCTCGTCAATTTTGCTATTTTTTACAGTTATTAATTCATTTAAAAAAATAATCTCAAATACTGGAAACCAAAATGATTTCGAACTTTGTACAGATGGTTCCTAGTTATTATTTGAAAACATTAAGTGAACCAGATCTCTAAAATTTGCTACCTTGTCATCAATTTTGCTATTTTTACAGTTATTAATTCAATTAAAAAAATAATCTCAAATACTAAAACCGTAAATAAATTCGAAAATTGTACAGATGGTTGCTAGTTATAATTTGAAAACATTAACTAAGCCAGATCTCTAAAATTTGCTTACTTCTCGTCAATTTTGCTATTTTTTACATTTATTAATTCATTTAAAAAAATAATCTCAAATACTAGAAACCAAAATGAATTCGAACTTTGTACAGATGGTTGCTAGTTATCATTTGACAACATTAACTGAGCCAGACCTCTAAAATTGCTAAATTTTTATCAATTTTGCTATTTTTACAGTTATTAATTCATTTAAAAAAATAATCTCAAATACTAGAAACCAAAATGATTTCGATTTTTGTACAGATGGTTGCTAGTTATCATTTGACAACATTAACTGAGCCAGACCTCTAAAATTGCTAAATTTTTATCAATTTTGCTATTTTTACATTTATTAATTCATTTAAAAAAATAATCTCAAATACTAGAAACCAAAATGATTTCGATTTTTGTACAGATGGTTGCTAGTTATCATTTGACAACATCAACTGAGCCAGACCTCTAAAATTGCTAAATTTTTATCAATTTTGCTATTTTTACAGTTATTAATTCATTTAAAAAAATAATCTCAAATACTAGAAACCAAAATGAATTCGAACTTTGTACAGATGGTTGCTAGTTATAATTTGAAAACATTAACTAAGCCAGATCTCTAAAATTTGCTTACTTCTCGTCAATTTTGCTATTTTTTACATTTATTAATTCATTTAAAAAAATAATCTCAAATACTAGAAACCAAAATGAATTCGAACTTTGTACAGATGGTTGCTAGTTATCATTTGACAACATTAACTGAGCCAGACCTCTAAAATTGCTAAATTTTTATCAATTTTGCTATTTTTACAGTTATTAATTCATTTAAAAAAATAATCTCAAATACTAGAAACCAAAATGATTTCGATTTTTGTACAGATGGTTGCTAGTTATCATTTGACAACATTAACTGAGCCAGACCTCTAAAATTGCTAAATTTTTATCAATTTTGCTATTTTTACAGTTATTAATTCATTTAAAAAAATAATCTCAAATACTAGAAACCAAAATGATTTCGAACGTTGTACAGATGGTTCCTAGTTATTATTTGAAAACATTAAGTGAACCAGATCTCTAAAATTTGCTACCCTGTCATCAATTTTGCTATTTTTACAGTTATTAATTCATTTAAAAAAATAATCTCAAATACTAGAAACCAAAATGAATTCGAACTTTGTACATATGGTTGCTAGTTATCATTTGACAACATTAACTGAGCCAGACCTCTAAAATTGCTAAAATTTTATCAATTTTGCTATTTTTTAGTTATTAATTCATTTAAAAAAATAATCTCAAATACTAGAAACCAAAATGATTTCGAACTTTGTACAGATGGTTCCTAGTTATTATTTGAAAACATTAAGTGAACCAGATCTCTAAAATTTGCTAACTTCTCGTCAATTTTGCTATTTTTTACATTTATTAATTAATTTAAAAAAATAATCTCAAATACTAGAAACCAAAATGATTTCGAACTTTGTACAGATGGTTGCTAGTTATCATTTGACAACATTAACTGAGCCAGACCTCTAAAATTGCTAAATTTTTATCAATTTTGCTATTTTTACAGTTATTAATTCATTTAAAAAAATAATCTCAAATACTAGAAACCAAAATGATTTCGAACTTTGTACAGATGGTTCCTAGTTATTATTTGAAAACATTAAGTGAACCAGATCTCTAAAATTTGCTAACTTCTCGTCAATTTTGCTATTTTTTACAGTTATTAATTCAATTAAAAAAATAATCTCAAATACTAAAACCGTAAATAAATTCGAAAATTGTACAGATGGTTGCTAGTTATAATTTGAAAACATTAACTAAGCCAGATCTCTAAAATTTGCTTACTTCTCGTCAATTTTGCTATTTTTACAGTTATTAATTCATTTAAAAAAATAATCTCAAATACTAGAAACCAAAATGAATTCGAACTTTGTACAGATGGTTGCTAGTTATCATTTGACAACATTAACTGAGCCAGACCTCTAAAATTGCTAAATTTTTATCAATTTTGCTATTTTTACAGTTATTAATTCATTTAAAAAAATAATCTCAAATACTAGAAACCAAACTGATTTCGAACTTTGTACAGATGGTTCCTAGTTGTTATTTGAAAACATTTACTGAACCAGATTTCTAAAATTTGCTAACTTCTCGTCAATTTTGCTATTTTTTACAGTTATTAATTCATTTAAAAAAATAATCTCAAATACTAGAAACCAAAATGATTTCGAACTTTGTACAGATGGTTCCTAGTTATTATTTGAAAACATTTACTGAACCAGATTTCTAAAATTTGCTAACTTCTCGTCAATTTTGCTATTTTTTACAGTTATTAATTCATTTAAAAAAATAATCTCAAATACTGGAAACCAAAATGATTTCGAACTTTGTACAGATGGTTCCTAGTTATTATTTGAAAACATTAAGTGAACCAAATCTCTAAAATTTGCTACCTTGTCATCAATTTTGCTATTTTTACAGTTATTAATTCAATTAAAAAAATAATCTCAAATACTAAAACCGTAAATAAATTCGAAAATTGTACAGATGGTTGCTAGTTATTATTTGAAAACATTAACTAAGCCAGATCTCTAAAATTTGCTTACTTCTCGTCAATTTTGCTATTTTTTACATTTATTAATTCATTTAAAAAAATAATCTCAAATACTAGAAACCAAAATGAATTCGAACTTTGTACAGATGGTTGCTAGTTATCATTTGACAACATTAACTGAGCCAGACCTCTAAAATTGCTAAATTTTTATCAATTTTGCTATTTTTACAGTTATTAATTCATTTAAAAAAATAATCTCAAATACTAGAAACCAAAATGATTTCGATTTTTGTACAGATGGTTGCTAGTTATCATTTGACAACATTAACTGAGCCAGACCTCTAAAATTGCTAAATTTTTATCAATTTTGCTATTTTTACATTTATTAATTCATTTAAAAAAATAATCTCAAATACTAGAAACCAAAATGATTTCGATTTTTGTACAGATGGTTGCTAGTTATCATTTGACAACATCAACTGAGCCAGACCTCTAAAATTGCTAAATTTTTATCAATTTTGCTATTTTTACAGTTATTAATTCATTTAAAAAAATAATCTCAAATACTAGAAACCAAAATGAATTCGAACTTTGTACAGATGGTTGCTAGTTATAATTTGAAAACATTAACTAAGCCAGATCTCTAAAATTTGCTTACTTCTCGTCAATTTTGCTATTTTTTACATTTATTAATTCATTTAAAAAAATAATCTCAAATACTAGAAACCAAAATGAATTCGAACTTTGTACAGATGGTTGCTAGTTATCATTTGACAACATTAACTGAGCCAGACCTCTAAAATTGCTAAATTTTTATTAATTTTGCTATTTTTACAGTTATTAATTCATTTAAAAAAATAATCTCAAATACTAGAAACCAAAATGATTTCGATTTTTGTACAGATGGTTGCTAGTTATCATTTGACAACATTAACTGAGCCAGACCTCTAAAATTGCTAAATTTTTATCAATTTTGCTATTTTTACAGTTATTAATTCATTTAAAAAAATAATCTCAAATACTAGAAACCAAAATGATTTCGAACGTTGTACAGATGGTTCCTAGTTATTATTTGAAAACATTAAGTGAACCAGATCTCTAAAATTTGCTACCCTGTCATCAATTTTGCTATTTTTACAGTTATTAATTCATTTAAAAAAATAATCTCAAATACTAGAAACCAAAATGAATTCGAACTTTGTACATATGGTTGCTAGTTATCATTTGACAACATTAACTGAGCCAGACCTCTAAAATTGCTAAAATTTTATCAATTTTGCTATTTTTTAGTTATTAATTCATTTAAAAAAATAATCTCAAATACTAGAAACCAAAATGATTTCGAACTTTGTACAGATGGTTCCTAGTTATTATTTGAAAACATTAAGTGAACCAGATCTCTAAAATTTGCTAACTTCTCGTCAATTTTGCTATTTTTTACAGTTATTAATTCATTTAAAAAAATAATCTCAAATACTAGAAACCAAAATGATTTCGAACTTTGTACAGATGGTTCCTAGTTATTATTTGAAAACATTTACTGAACCACATTTCTAAAATTTGCTAACTTCTCGTCAATTTTGCTATTTTTTACAGTTATTAATTCAATTAAAAAAATAATCTCAAATACTAAAACCGTAAATAAATTCGAAAATTGTACAGATGGTTGCTAGTTATAATTTGAAAACATTAACTAAGCCAGATCTCTAAAATTTGCTTACTTCTCGTCAATTTTGCTATTTTTTACATTTATTAATTCATTTAAAAAAATAATCTCAAATACTAGAAACCAAAATGAATTCGAACTTTGTACAGATGGTTGCTAGTTATCATTTTACAACATTAACTGAGCCAGACCTCTAAAATTGCTAAATTTTTATCAATTTTGCTATTTTTACAGTTATTAATTCATTTAAAAAAATAATCTCAAATACTAGAAACCAAAATGATTTCGATTTTTGTACAGATGGTTGCTAGTTATCATTTGACAACATTAACTGAGCCAGACCTCTAAAATTGCTAAATTTTTATCAATTTTGCTATTTTTACAGTTATTAATTCATTTAAAAAAATAATCTCAAATACTAGAAACCAAAATGATTTCGAACTTTGTACAGATGGTTGCTAGTTATAATTTGAAAACATTAACTAAGCCAGATCTCTAAAATTTGCTAACTTCTCGTCAATTTTGCTATTTTTTACATTTATTAATTCAATTAAAAAAATAATCTCAAATACTAGAAACCAAAATGAATTCGAACTTTATACAGATGGTTGCTTGTTATCATTTGACGACATTAACTGAGCCAGACCTCTAAAATTGCTAAATTTTTATCAATTTTGCTATTTTTACAGTTATTAATTCATTTAAAAAAATAATCTCAAATACTGGAAACCAAAATGATTTCGAACTTTGTACAGATGGTTTCTAGTTATCATTTGACAACATTAACTGAGCCAGACCTCTAAAATTGCTAAATTTTTATCAATTTTGCTATTTTTACAGTTATTAATTCATTTAAAAAAATAATCTCAAATACTAGAAACCAAAATGATTTCGAACTTTGTACATATGGTTGCTAGTTATCATTTGACAACATTAACTGAGCCAGACCTCTAAAATTGCTAAAATTTTATCAATTTTGCTATTTTTTAGTTATTAATTCATTTAAAAAAATAATCTCAAATACTAGAAACCAAAATGATTTCGAACTTTGTACAGATGGTTCCTAGTTATTATTTGAAAACATTAAGTGAACCAGATCTCTAAAATTTGCTAACTTCTCGTCAATTTTGCTATTTTTTACAGTTATTAATTCATTTAAAAAAATAATCTCAAATACTAGAAACCAAAATGATTTCGAACTTTGTACAGATGGTTCCTAGTTATTATTTGAAAACATTTACTGAACCACATTTCTAAAATTTGCTAACTTCTCGTCAATTTTGCTATTTTTTACAGTTATTAATTCAATTAAAAAAATAATCTCAAATACTAAAACCGTAAATAAATTCGAAAATTGTACAGATGGTTGCTAGTTATAATTTGAAAACATTAACTAAGCCAGATCTCTAAAATTTGCTTACTTCTCGTCAATTTTGCTATTTTTTACATTTATTAATTCATTTAAAAAAATAATCTCAAATACTAGAAACCAAAATGAATTCGAACTTTGTACAGATGGTTGCTAGTTATCATTTGACAACATTAACTGAGCCAGACCTCTAAAATTGCTAAATTTTTATCAATTTTGCTATTTTTACAGTTATTAATTCATTTAAAAAAATAATCTCAAATACTAGAAACCAAAATGATTTCGATTTTTGTACAGATGGTTGCTAGTTATCATTTGACAACATTAACTGAGCCAGACCTCTAAAATTGCTAAATTTTTATCAATTTTGCTATTTTTACAGTTATTAATTCATTTAAAAAAATAATCTCAAATACTAGAAACCAAAATGATTTCGAACTTTGTACAGATGGTTGCTAGTTATAATTTGAAAACATTAACTAAGCCAGATCTCTAAAATTTGCTAACTTCTCGTCAATTTTGCTATTTTTTACATTTATTAATTCAATTAAAAAAATAATCTCAAATACTAGAAACCAAAATGAATTCGAACTTTATACAGATGGTTGCTTGTTATCATTTGACGACATTAACTGAGCCAGACCTCTAAAATTGCTAAATTTTTATCAATTTTGCTATTTTTACAGTTATTAATTCATTTAAAAAAATAATCTCAAATACTGGAAACCAAAATGATTTCGAACTTTGTACAGATGGTTTCTAGTTATCATTTGACAACATTAACTGAGCCAGACCTCTAAAATTGCTAAATTTTTATCAATTTTGCTATTTTTACAGTTATTAATTCATTTAAAAAAATAATCTCAAATACTAGAAACCAAAATGATTTCGAACTTTGTACAGATGGTTCCTAGTTATTATTTGAAAACATTAAGTGAACCAGATCTCTAAAATTTGCTAACTTCTCGTCAATTTTGCTATTTTTTACAGTTATTAATTCAATTAAAAAAATAATCTCAAATACTAAAACCGTAAATAAATTCGAAAATTGTACAGATGGTTGCTAGTTATAATTTGAAAACATTAACTAAGCCAGATCTCTAAAATTTGCTAACTTCTCGTCAATTTTGCTATTTTTTACAGTTATTAATTCAATTAAAAAAATAATCTCAAATACTAAAACCGTAAATAAATTCGAAAATTGTACAGATGGTTGCTAGTTATAATTTGAAAACATTAACTAAGCCAGATCTCTAAAATTTGCTTACTTCTCGTCAATTTTGCTATTTTTTACATTTATTAATTCATTTAAAAAAATAATCTCAAATACTAGAAACCAAAATGATTTCGAACTTTGTACAGATGGTTGCTAGTTATAATTTGAAAACATTAACTAAGCCAGATCTCTAAAATTTGCTTACTTCTCGTCAATTTTGCTATTTTTTACATTTATTAATTCATTTAAAAAAATAATCTCAAATACTAGAAACCAAAATGAATTCGAACTTTGTACAGATGGTTGCTAGTTATCATTTGACAACATTAACTGAGCCAGACCTCTAAAATTGCTAAATTTTTATCAATTTTGCTATTTTTACAGTTATTAATTCATTTAAAAAAATAATCTCAAATACTAGAAACCAAAATGATTTCGATTTTTGTACAGATGGTTGCTAGTTATCATTTGACAACATTAACTGAGCCAGACCTCTAAAATTGCTAAATTTTTATCAATTTTGCTATTTTTACAGTTATTAATTCATTTAAAAAAATAATCTCAAATACTAGAAACCAAAATGATTTCGAACTTTGTACAGATGGTTGCTAGTTATAATTTGAAAACATTAACTAAGCCAGATCTCTAAAATTTGCTAACTTCTCGTCAATTTTGCTATTTTTTACATTTATTAATTCAATTAAAAAAATAATCTCAAATACTAGAAACCAAAATGAATTCGAACTTTATACAGATGGTTGCTTGTTATCATTTGACGACATTAACTGAGCCAGACCTCTAAAATTGCTAAATTTTTATCAATTTTGCTATTTTTACAGTTATTAATTCATTTAAAAAAATAATCTCAAATACTGGAAACCAAAATGATTTCGAACTTTGTACAGATGGTTTCTAGTTATCATTTGACAACATTAACTGAGCCAGACCTCTAAAATTGCTAAATTTTTATCAATTTTGCTATTTTTACAGTTATTAATTCATTTAAAAAAATAATCTCAAATACTAGAAACCAAAATGATTTCGAACTTTGTACAGATGGTTCCTAGTTATTATTTGAAAACATTAACTGAACCAGATCTCTAAAATTTGCTAACTTCTCGTCAATTTTGCTATTTTTTACAGTTATTAATTCAATTAAAAAAATAATCTCAAATACTAAAACCGTAAATAAATTCGAAAATTGTACAGATGGTTGCTAGTTATCATTTGAAAACATTAACTAAGCCAGATCTCTAAAATTTGCTAACTTCTCGTCAATTTTGCTATTTTTTACAGTTATTAATTCAATTAAAAAAATAATCTCAAATACTAAAACCGTAAATAAATTCGAAAATTGTACAGATGGTTGCTAGTTATAATTTGAAAACATTAACTAAGCCAGATCTCTAAAATTTGCTTACTTCTCGTCAATTTTGCTATTTTTTACATTTATTAATTCATTTAAAAAAATAATCTCAAATACTAGAAACCAAAATGATTTCGAACTTTGTACAGATGGTTGCTAGTTATAATTTGAAAACATTAACTAAGCCAGATCTCTAAAATTTGCTTACTTCTCGTCAATTTTGCTATTTTTTACATTTATTAATTCATTTAAAAAAATAATCTCAAATACTAGAAACCAAAATGAATTCGAACTTTGTACAGATGGTTGCTAGTTATCATTTGACAACATTAACTGAGCCAGACCTCTAAAATTGCTAAATTTTTATCAATTTTGCTATTTTTACAGTTATTAATTCATTTAAAAAAATAATCTCAAATACTAGAAACCAAAATGATTTCGAACTTTGTACAGATGGTTCCTAGTTATTATTTGAAAACATTAAGTGAACCAGATCTCTAAAATTTGCTAACTTCTCGTCAATTTTGCTATTTTTTACAGTTATTAATTCAATTAAAAAAATAATCTCAAATACTAAAACCGTAAATAAATTCGAAAATTGTACAGATGGTTGCTAGTTATAATTTGAAAACATTAACTAAGCCAGATCTCTAAAATTTGCTTACTTCTCGTCAATTTTGCTATTTTTACAGTTATTAATTCATTTAAAAAAATAATCTCAAATACTAGAAACCAAAATGATTTCGAACTTTGTACAGATGGTTCCTAGTTATTATTTGAAAACATTAAGTGAACCAGATCTCTAAAATTTGCTACCCTGTCATCAATTTTGCTATTTTTACAGTTATTAATTCATTTAAAAAAATATTCTCAAATACTAGAAACCAAAATGAATTCGAACTTTGTACAGATGGTTGCTAGTTATCATTTGACAACATTAACTGAGCCAGACCTCTAAAATTGCTAAAATTTTATCAATTTTGCTATTTTTTAGTTATTAATTCATTTAAAAAAATAATCTCAAATACTAGAAACCAAAATGATTTCGAACTTTGGACAGATGGTTCCTAGTTATTATTTGAAAACATTAAGTGAACCAGATCTCTAAAATTTGCTAACTTCTCGTCAATTTTGCTATTTTTTACATTTATTAATTCATTTAAAAAAATAATCTCAAATACTAGAAACCAAAATGATTTCGAACTTTGTACAGATGGTTCCTAGTTATTATTTGAAAACATTAACTGAACCAGATCTCTAAAATTTGCTAACTTCTCGTCAATTTTGCTATTTTTTACAGTTATTAATTCAATTAAAAAAATAATCTCAAATACTAAAACCGTAAATAAATTCGAAAATTGTACAGATGGTTGCTAGTTATAATTTGAAAACATTAACTAAGCCAGATCTCTAAAATTTGCTAACTTCTCGTCAATTTTGCTATTTTTTACAGTTATTAATTCAATTAAAAAAATAATCTCAAATACTAAAACCGTAAATAAATTCGAAAATTGTACAGATGGTTGCTAGTTATAATTTGAAAACATTAACTAAGCCAGATCTCTAAAATTTGCTTACTTCTCGTCAATTTTGCTATTTTTTACATTTATTAATTCATTTAAAAAAATAATCTCAAATACTAGAAACCAAAATGATTTCGAACTTTGTACAGATGGTTGCTAGTTATAATTTGAAAACATTAACTAAGCCAGATCTCTAAAATTTGCTTACTTCTCGTCAATTTTGCTATTTTTTACATTTATTAATTCATTTAAAAAAATAATCTCAAATACTAGAAACCAAAATGAATTCGAACTTTGTACAGATGGTTGCTAGTTATCATTTGACAACATTAACTGAGCCAGACCTCTAAAATTGCTAAATTTTTATCAATTTTGCTATTTTTACAGTTATTAATTCATTTAAAAAAATAATCTCAAATACTAGAAACCAAAATGATTTCGAACTTTGTACAGATGGTTCCTAGTTATTATTTGAAAACATTAAGTGAACCAGATCTCTAAAATTTGCTACCCTGTCATCAATTTTGCTATTTTTACAGTTATTAATTCATTTAAAAAAATATTCTCAAATACTAGAAACCAAAATGAATTCGAACTTTGTACAGATGGTTGCTAGTTATCATTTGACAACATTAACTGAGCCAGACCTCTAAAATTGCTAAAATTTTATCAATTTTGCTATTTTTTAGTTATTAATTCATTTAAAAAAATAATCTCAAATACTAGAAACCAAAATGATTTCGAACTTTGTACAGATGGTTCCTAGTTATTATTTGAAAACATTAAGTGAACCAGATCTCTAAAATTTGCTAACTTCTCGTCAATTTTGCTATTTTTTACAGTTATTAATTCATTTAAAAAAATAATCTCAAATACTAGAAACCAAAATGATTTCGAACTTTGTACAGATGGTTCCTAGTTATTATTTGAAAACATTTACTGAACCACATTTCTAAAATTTGCTAACTTCTCGTCAATTTTGCTATTTTTTACAGTTATTAATTCAATTAAAAAAATAATCTCAAATACTAAAACCGTAAATAAATTCGAAAATTGTACAGATGGTTGCTAGTTATAATTTGAAAACATTAACTAAGCCAGATCTCTAAAATTTGCTTACTTCTCGTCAATTTTGCTATTTTTTACATTTATTAATTCATTTAAAAAAATAATCTCAAATACTAGAAACCAAAATGAATTCGAACTTTGTACAGATGGTTGCTAGTTATCATTTGACAACATTAACTGAGCCAGACCTCTAAAATTGCTAAATTTTTATCAATTTTGCTATTTTTACAGTTATTAATTCATTTAAAAAAATAATCTCAAATACTAGAAACCAAAATGATTTCGATTTTTGTACAGATGGTTGCTAGTTATCATTTGACAACATTAACTGAGCCAGACCTCTAAAATTGCTAAATTTTTATCAATTTTGCTATTTTTACAGTTATTAATTCATTTAAAAAAATAATCTCAAATACTAGAAACCAAAATGATTTCGAACTTTGTACAGATGGTTGCTAGTTATAATTTGAAAACATTAACTAAGCCAGATCTCTAAAATTTGCTAACTTCTCGTCAATTTTGCTATTTTTTACATTTATTAATTCAATTAAAAAAATAATCTCAAATACTAGAAACCAAAATGAATTCGAACTTTATACAGATGGTTGCTTGTTATCATTTGACGACATTAACTGAGCCAGACCTCTAAAATTGCTAAATTTTTATCAATTTTGCTATTTTTACAGTTATTAATTCATTTAAAAAAATAATCTCAAATACTGGAAACCAAAATGATTTCGAACTTTGTACAGATGGTTTCTAGTTATCATTTGACAACATTAACTGAGCCAGACCTCTAAAATTGCTAAATTTTTATCAATTTTGCTATTTTTACAGTTATTAATTCATTTAAAAAAATAATCTCAAATACTAGAAACCAAAATGATTTCGAACTTTGTACAGATGGTTCCTAGTTATTATTTGAAAACATTAACTGAACCAGATCTCTAAAATTTGCTAACTTCTCGTCAATTTTGCTATTTTTTACAGTTATTAATTCAATTAAAAAAATAATCTCAAATACTAAAACCGTAAATAAATTCGAAAATTGTACAGATGGTTGCTAGTTATAATTTGAAAACATTAACTAAGCCAGATCTCTAAAATTTGCTAACTTCTCGTCAATTTTGCTATTTTTTACAGTTATTAATTCAATTAAAAAAATAATCTCAAATACTAAAACCGTAAATAAATTCGAAAATTGTACAGATGGTTGCTAGTTATAATTTGAAAACATTAACTAAGCCAGATCTCTAAAATTTGCTTACTTCTCGTCAATTTTGCTATTTTTTACATTTATTAATTCATTTAAAAAAATAATCTCAAATACTAGAAACCAAAATGATTTCGAACTTTGTACAGATGGTTGCTAGTTATAATTTGAAAACATTAACTAAGCCAGATCTCTAAAATTTGCTTACTTCTCGTCAATTTTGCTATTTTTTACATTTATTAATTCATTTAAAAAAATAATCTCAAATACTAGAAACCAAAATGAATTCGAACTTTGTACAGATGGTTGCTAGTTATCATTTGACAACATTAACTGAGCCAGACCTCTAAAATTGCTAAATTTTTATCAATTTTGCTATTTTTACAGTTATTAATTCATTTAAAAAAATAATCTCAAATACTAGAAACCAAAATGATTTCGAACTTTGTACAGATGGTTCCTAGTTATTATTTGAAAACATTAAGTGAACCAGATCTCTAAAATTTGCTAACTTCTCGTCAATTTTGCTATTTTTTACAGTTATTAATTCAATTAAAAAAATAATCTCAAATACTAAAACCGTAAATAAATTCGAAAATTGTACAGATGGTTGCTAGTTATAATTTGAAAACATTAACTAAGCCAGATCTCTAAAATTTGCTTACTTCTCGTCAATTTTGCTATTTTTACAGTTATTAATTCATTTAAAAAAATAATCTCAAATACTAGAAACCAAAATGATTTCGAACTTTGTACAGATGGTTCCTAGTTATTATTTGAAAACATTAAGTGAACCAGATCTCTAAAATTTGCTACCCTGTCATCAATTTTGCTATTTTTACAGTTATTAATTCATTTAAAAAAATATTCTCAAATACTAGAAACCAAAATGAATTCGAACTTTGTACAGATGGTTGCTAGTTATCATTTGACAACATTAACTGAGCCAGACCTCTAAAATTGCTAAAATTTTATCAATTTTGCTATTTTTTAGTTATTAATTCATTTAAAAAAATAATCTCAAATACTAGAAACCAAAATGATTTCGAACTTTGTACAGATGGTTCCTAGTTATTATTTGAAAACATTAAGTGAACCAGATCTCTAAAATTTGCTAACTTCTCGTCAATTTTGCTATTTTTTACATTTATTAATTCATTTAAAAAAATAATCTCAAATACTAGAAACCAAAATGATTTCGAACTTTGTACAGATGGTTCCTAGTTATTATTTGAAAACATTAACTGAACCAGATCTCTAAAATTTGCTAACTTCTCGTCAATTTTGCTATTTTTTACAGTTATTAATTCAATTAAAAAAATAATCTCAAATACTAAAACCGTAAATAAATTCGAAAATTGTACAGATGGTTGCTAGTTATAATTTGAAAACATTAACTAAGCCAGATCTCTAAAATTTGCTAACTTCTCGTCAATTTTGCTATTTTTTACAGTTATTAATTCAATTAAAAAAATAATCTCAAATACTAAAACCGTAAATAAATTCGAAAATTGTACAGATGGTTGCTAGTTATAATTTGAAAACATTAACTAAGCCAGATCTCTAAAATTTGCTTACTTCTCGTCAATTTTGCTATTTTTTACATTTATTAATTCATTTAAAAAAATAATCTCAAATACTAGAAACCAAAATGATTTCGAACTTTGTACAGATGGTTGCTAGTTATAATTTGAAAACATTAACTAAGCCAGATCTCTAAAATTTGCTTACTTCTCGTCAATTTTGCTATTTTTTACATTTATTAATTCATTTAAAAAAATAATCTCAAATACTAGAAACCAAAATGAATTCGAACTTTGTACAGATGGTTGCTAGTTATCATTTGACAACATTAACTGAGCCAGACCTCTAAAATTGCTAAATTTTTATCAATTTTGCTATTTTTACAGTTATTAATTCATTTAAAAAAATAATCTCAAATACTAGAAACCAAAATGATTTCGAACTTTGTACAGATGGTTCCTAGTTATTATTTGAAAACATTAAGTGAACCAGATCTCTAAAATTTGCTAACTTCTCGTCAATTTTGCTATTTTTTACAGTTATTAATTCAATTAAAAAAATAATCTCAAATACTAAAACCGTAAATAAATTCGAAAATTGTACAGATGGTTGCTAGTTATAATTTGAAAACATTAACTAAGCCAGATCTCTAAAATTTGCTTACTTCTCGTCAATTTTGCTATTTTTACAGTTATTAATTCATTTAAAAAAATAATCTCAAATACTAGAAACCAAAATGATTTCGAACTTTGTACAGATGGTTGCTAGTTATAATTTGAAAACATTAACTAAGCCAGATCTCTAAAATTTGCTTACTTCTCGTCAATTTTGCTATTTTTTACATTTATTAATTCATTTAAAAAAATAATCTCAAATACTAGAAACCAAAATGAATTCGAACTTTGTACAGATGGTTGCTAGTTATCATTTGACAACATTAACTGAGCCAGACCTCTAAAATTGCTAAATTTTTATCAATTTTGCTATTTTTACAGTTATTAATTCATTTAAAAAAATAATCTCAAATACTAGAAACCAAAATGATTTCGAACTTTGTACAGATGGTTGCTAGTTATCATTTGACAACATTAACTGAGCCAGACCTCTAAAATTGCTAAATTTTTATCAATTTTGCTATTTTTACATTTATTAATTCATTTAAAAAAATAATCTCAAATACTAGAAACCAAAATGATTTCGATTTTTGTACAGATGGTTGCTAGTTATCATTTGACAACATCAACTGAGCCAGACCTCTAAAATTGCTAAATTTTTATCAATTTTGCTATTTTTACAGTTATTAATTCATTTAAAAAAATAATCTCAAATACTAGAAACCAAAATGAATTCGAACTTTGTACAGATGGTTGCTAGTTATAATTTGAAAACATTAACTAAGCCAGATCTCTAAAATTTGCTTACTTCTCGTCAATTTTGCTATTTTTTACATTTATTAATTCATTTAAAAAAATAATCTCAAATACTAGAAACCAAAATGAATTCGAACTTTGTACAGATGGTTGCTAGTTATCATTTGACAACATTAACTGAGCCAGACCTCTAAAATTGCTAAATTTTTATCAATTTTGCTATTTTTACAGTTATTAATTCATTTAAAAAAATAATCTCAAATACTAGAAACCAAAATGATTTCGATTTTTGTACAGATGGTTGCTAGTTATCATTTGACAACATTAACTGAGCCAGACCTCTAAAATTGCTAAATTTTTATCAATTTTGCTATTTTTACAGTGATTAATTCATTTAAAAAAATAATCTCAAATACTAGAAACCAAAATGATTTCGAACTTTGTACAGATGGTTGCTAGTTATAATTTGAAAACATTAACTAAGCCAGATCTCTAAAATTTGCTAACTTCTCGTCAATTTTGCTATTTTTTACATTTATTAATTCAATTAAAAAAATAATCTCAAATACTAGAAACCAAAATGAATTCGAACTTTATACAGATGGTTGCTTGTTATCATTTGACGACATTAACTGAGCCAGACCTCTAAAATTGCTAAATTTTTATCAATTTTGCTATTTTTACAGTTATTAATTCATTTAAAAAAATAATCTCAAATACTGGAAACCAAAATGATTTCGAACTTTGTACAGATGGTTTCTAGTTATCATTTGACAACATTAACTGAGCCAGACCTCTAAAATTGCTAAATTTTTATCAATTTTGCTATTTTTACAGTTATTAATTCATTTAAAAAAATAATCTCAAATACTAGAAACCAAAATGATTTCGAACTTTGTACAGATGGTTCCTAGTTATTATTTGAAAACATTAAGTGAACCAGATCTCTAAAATTTGCTAACTTCTCGTCAATTTTGCTATTTTTTACAGTTATTAATTCAATTAAAAAAATAATCTCAAATACTAAAACCGTAAATAAATTCGAAAATTGTACAGATGGTTGCTAGTTATAATTTGAAAACATTAACTAAGCCAGATCTCTAAAATTTGCTAACTTCTCGTCAATTTTGCTATTTTTTACAGTTATTAATTCAATTAAAAAAATAATCTCAAATACTAAAACCGTAAATAAATTCGAAAATTGTACAGATGGTTGCTAGTTATAATTTGAAAACATTAACTAAGCCAGATCTCTAAAATTTGCTTACTTCTCGTCAATTTTGCTATTTTTTACATTTATTAATTCATTTAAAAAAATAATCTCAAATACTAGAAACCAAAATGATTTCGAACTTTGTACAGATGGTTGCTAGTTATAATTTGAAAACATTAACTAAGCCAGATCTCTAAAATTTGCTTACTTCTCGTCAATTTTGCTATTTTTTACATTTATTAATTCATTTAAAAAAATAATCTCAAATACTAGAAACCAAAATGAATTCGAACTTTGTACAGATGGTTCCTAGTTATTATTTGAAAACATTTACTGAACCAGATTTCTAAAATTTGCTAACTTCTCGTCAATTTTGCTATTTTTTACAGTTATTAATTCATTTAAAAAAATAATCTCAAATACTGGAAACCAAAATGATTTCGAACTTTGTACAGATGGTTCCTAGTTATTATTTGAAAACATTAAGTGAACCAAATCTCTAAAATTTGCTACCTTGTCATCAATTTTGCTATTTTTACAGTTATTAATTCATTTAAAAAAATAATCTCAAATACTAGAAACCAAAATGATTTCGAACTTTGTACAGATGGTTGCTAGTTATAATTTGAAAACATTAACTAAGCCAGATCTCTAAAATTTGCTTACTTCTCGTCAATTTTGCTATTTTTTACATTTATTAATTCATTTAAAAAAATAATCTCAAATACTAGAAACCAAAATGAATTCGAACTTTGTACAGATGGTTGCTAGTTATCATTTGACAACATTAACTGAGCCAGACCTCTAAAATTGCTAAATTTTAATCAATTTTGCTATTTTTACAGTTATTAATTCATTTAAAAAAATAATCTCAAATACTAGAAACCAAAATGATTTCGAACTTTGTACAGATGGTTGCTAGTTATCATTTGACAACATTAACTGAGCCAGACCTCTAAAATTGCTAAATTTTTATCAATTTTGCTATTTTTACATTTATTAATTCATTTAAAAAAATAATCTCAAATACTAGAAACCAAAATGATTTCGATTTTTGTACAGATGGTTGCTAGTTATCATTTGACAACATCAACTGAGCCAGACCTCTAAAATTGCTAAATTTTTATCAATTTTGCTATTTTTACAGTTATTAATTCATTTAAAAAAATAATCTCAAATACTAGAAACCAAAATGAATTCGAACTTTGTACAGATGGTTGCTAGTTATAATTTGAAAACATTAACTAAGCCAGATCTCTAAAATTTGCTTACTTCTCGTCAATTTTGCTATTTTTTACATTTATTAATTCATTTAAAAAAATAATCTCAAATACTAGAAACCAAAATGAATTCGAACTTTGTACAGATGGTTGCTAGTTATCATTTGACAACATTAACTGAGCCAGACCTCTAAAATTGCTAAATTTTTATCAATTTTGCTATTTTTACAGTTATTAATTCATTTAAAAAAATAATCTCAAATACTAGAAACCAAAATGATTTCGATTTTTGTACAGATGGTTGCTAGTTATCATTTGACAACATTAACTGAGCCAGACCTCTAAAATTGCTAAATTTTTATCAATTTTGCTATTTTTACAGTTATTAATTCATTTAAAAAAATAATCTCAAATACTAGAAACAAAAATGATTTCGAACTTTGTACAGATGGTTGCTAGTTATAATTTGAAAACATTAACTAAGCCAGATCTCTAAAATTTGCTAACTTCTCGTCAATTTTGCTATTTTTTACATTTATTAATTCAATTAAAAAAATAATCTCAAATACTAGAAACCAAAATGAATTCGAACTTTATACAGATGGTTGCTTGTTATCATTTGACGACATTAACTGAGCCAGACCTCTAAAATTGCTAAATTTTTATCAATTTTGCTATTTTTACAGTTATTAATTCATTTAAAAAAATAATCTCAAATACTGGAAACCAAAATGATTTCGAACTTTGTACAGATGGTTTCTAGTTATCATTTGACAACATTAACTGAGCCAGACCTCTAAAATTGCTAAATTTTTATCAATTTTGCTATTTTTACAGTTATTAATTCATTTAAAAAAATAATCTCAAATACTAGAAACCAAAATGATTTCGAACTTTGTACAGATGGTTCCTAGTTATTATTTGAAAACATTAAGTGAACCAGATCTCTAAAATTTGCTAACTTCTCGTCAATTTTGCTATTTTTTACAGTTATTAATTCAATTAAAAAAATAATCTCAAATACTAAAACCGTAAATAAATTCGAAAATTGTACAGATGGTTGCTAGTTATAATTTGAAAACATTAACTAAGCCAGATCTCTAAAATTTGCTAACTTCTCGTCAATTTTGCTATTTTTTACAGTTATTAATTCAATTAAAAAAATAATCTCAAATACTAAAACCGTAAATAAATTCGAAAATTGTACAGATGGTTGCTAGTTATAATTTGAAAACATTAACTAAGCCAGATCTCTAAAATTTGCTTACTTCTCGTCAATTTTGCTATTTTTACAGTTATTAATTCATTTAAAAAAATAATCTCAAATACTAGAAACCAAAATGATTTCGATTTTTGTACAGATGGTTGCTAGTTATCATTTGACAACATTAACTGAGCCAGACCTCTAAAATTGCTAAATTTTTATCAATTTTGCTATTTTTACAGTTATTAATTCATTTAAAAAAATAATCTCAAATACTAGAAACCAAAATGATTTCGAACTTTGTACAGATGGTTGCTAGTTATAATTTGAAAACATTAACTAAGCCAGATCTCTAAAATTTGCTAACTTCTCGTCAATTTTGCTATTTTTTACATTTATTAATTCAATTAAAAAAATAATCTCAAATACTAGAAACCAAAATGAATTCGAACTTTATACAGATGGTTGCTTGTTATCATTTGACGACATTAACTGAGCCAGACCTCTAAAATTGCTAAATTTTTATCAATTTTGCTATTTTTACAGTTATTAATTCATTTAAAAAAATAATCTCAAATACTGGAAACCAAAATGATTTCGAACTTTGTACAGATGGTTTCTAGTTATCATTTGACAACATTAACTGAGCCAGACCTCTAAAATTGCTAAATTTTTATCAATTTTGCTATTTTTACAGTTATTAATTCATTTAAAAAAATAATCTCAAATACTAGAAACCAAAATGATTTCGAACTTTGTACAGATGGTTCCTAGTTATTATTTGAAAACATTAAGTGAACCAGATCTCTAAAATTTGCTAACTTCTCGTCAATTTTGCTATTTTTTACAGTTATTAATTCAATTAAAAAAATAATCTCAAATACTAAAACCGTAAATAAATTCGAAAATTGTACAGATGGTTGCTAGTTATAATTTGAAAACATTAACTAAGCCAGATCTCTAAAATTTGCTAACTTCTCGTCAATTTTGCTATTTTTTACAGTTATTAATTCAATTAAAAAAATAATCTCAAATACTAAAACCGTAAATAAATTCGAAAATTGTACAGATGGTTGCTAGTTATAATTTGAAAACATTAACTAAGCCAGATCTCTAAAATTTGCTTACTTCTCGTCAATTTTGCTATTTTTTACATTTATTAATTCATTTAAAAAAATAATCTCAAATACTAGAAACCAAAATGATTTCGAACTTTGTACAGATGGTTGCTAGTTATAATTTGAAAACATTAACTAAGCCAGATCTCTAAAATTTGCTTACTTCTCGTCAATTTTGCTATTTTTTACATTTATTAATTCATTTAAAAAAATAATCTCAAATACTAGAAACCAAAATGAATTCGAACTTTGTACAGATGGTTGCTAGTTATCATTTGACAACATTAACTGAGCCAGACCTCTAAAATTGCTAAATTTTTATCAATTTTGCTATTTTTACAGTTATTAATTCATTTAAAAAAATAATCTCAAATACTAGAAACCAAAATGATTTCGAACTTTGTACAGATGGTTCCTAGTTATTATTTGAAAACATTAAGTGAACCAGATCTCTAAAATTTGCTAACTTCTCGTCAATTTTGCTATTTTTTACAGTTATTAATTCAATTAAAAAAATAATCTCAAATACTAAAACCGTAAATAAATTCGAAAATTGTACAGATGGTTGCTAGTTATAATTTGAAAACATTAACTAAGCCAGATCTCTAAAATTTGCTTACTTCTCGTCAATTTTGCTATTTTTACAGTTATTAATTCATTTAAAAAAATAATCTCAAATACTAGAAACCAAAATGATTTCGAACTTTGTACAGATGGTTCCTAGTTATTATTTGAAAACATTAAGTGAACCAGATCTCTAAAATTTGCTACCCTGTCATCAATTTTGCTATTTTTACAGTTATTAATTCATTTAAAAAAATATTCTCAAATACTAGAAACCAAAATGAATTCGAACTTTGTACAGATGGTTGCTAGTTATCATTTGACAACATTAACTGAGCCAGACCTCTAAAATTGCTAAAATTTTATCAATTTTGCTATTTTTTAGTTATTAATTCATTTAAAAAAATAATCTCAAATACTAGAAACCAAAATGATTTCGAACTTTGTACAGATGGTTCCTAGTTATTATTTGAAAACATTAAGTGAACCAGATCTCTAAAATTTGCTAACTTCTCGTCAATTTTGCTATTTTTTACATTTATTAATTCATTTAAAAAAATAATCTCAAATACTAGAAACCAAAATGATTTCGATTTTTGTACAGATGGTTGCTAGTTATCATTTGACAACATCAACTGAGCCAGACCTCTAAAATTGCTAAATTTTTATCAATTTTGCTATTTTTACAGTTATTAATTCATTTAAAAAAATAATCTCAAATACTAGAAACCAAAATGAATTCGAACTTTGTACAGATGGTTGCTAGTTATAATTTGAAAACATTAACTAAGCCAGATCTCTAAAATTTGCTTACTTCTCGTCAATTTTGCTATTTTTTACATTTATTAATTCATTTAAAAAAATAATCTCAAATACTAGAAACCAAAATGAATTCGAACTTTGTACAGATGGTTGCTAGTTATCATTTGACAACATTAACTGAGCCAGACCTCTAAAATTGCTAAATTTTTATCAATTTTGCTATTTTTACAGTTATTAATTCATTTAAAAAAATAATCTCAAATACTAGAAACCAAAATGATTTCGATTTTTGTACAGATGGTTGCTAGTTATCATTTGACAACATTAACTGAGCCAGACCTCTAAAATTGCTAAATTTTTATCAATTTTGCTATTTTTACAGTTATTAATTCATTTAAAAAAATAATCTCAAATACTAGAAACCAAAATGATTTCGAACTTTGTACAGATGGTTGCTAGTTATAATTTGAAAACATTAACTAAGCCAGATCTCTAAAATTTGCTAACTTCTCGTCAATTTTGCTATTTTTTACATTTATTAATTCAATTAAAAAAATAATCTCAAATACTAGAAACCAAAATGAATTCGAACTTTATACAGATGGTTGCTTGTTATCATTTGACGACATTAACTGAGCCAGACCTCTAAAATTGCTAAATTTTTATCAATTTTGCTATTTTTACAGTTATTAATTCATTTAAAAAAATAATCTCAAATACTGGAAACCAAAATGATTTCGAACTTTGTACAGATGGTTTCTAGTTATCATTTGACAACATTAACTGAGCCAGACCTCTAAAATTGCTAAATTTTTATCAATTTTGCTATTTTTACAGTTATTAATTCATTTAAAAAAATAATCTCAAATACTAGAAACCAAAATGATTTCGAACTTTGTACAGATGGTTCCTAGTTATTATTTGAAAACATTAAGTGAACCAGATCTCTAAAATTTGCTAACTTCTCGTCAATTTTGCTATTTTTTACAGTTATTAATTCAATTAAAAAAATAATCTCAAATACTAAAACCGTAAATAAATTCGAAAATTGTACAGATGGTTGCTAGTTATAATTTGAAAACATTAACTAAGCCAGATCTCTAAAATTTGCTAACTTCTCGTCAATTTTGCTATTTTTTACAGTTATTAATTCAATTAAAAAAATAATCTCAAATACTAAAACCGTAAATAAATTCGAAAATTGTACAGATGGTTGCTAGTTATAATTTGAAAACATTAACTAAGCCAGATCTCTAAAATTTGCTTACTTCTCGTCAATTTTGCTATTTTTTACATTTATTAATTCATTTAAAAAAATAATCTCAAATACTAGAAACCAAAATGATTTCGAACTTTGTACAGATGGTTGCTAGTTATAATTTGAAAACATTAACTAAGCCAGATCTCTAAAATTTGCTTACTTCTCGTCAATTTTGCTATTTTTTACATTTATTAATTCATTTAAAAAAATAATCTCAAATACTAGAAACCAAAATGAATTCGAACTTTGTACAGATGGTTGCTAGTTATCATTTGACAACATTAACTGAGCCAGACCTCTAAAATTGCTAAATTTTTATCAATTTTGCTATTTTTACAGTTATTAATTCATTTAAAAAAATAATCTCAAATACTAGAAACCAAAATGATTTCGAACTTTGTACAGATGGTTCCTAGTTATTATTTGAAAACATTAAGTGAACCAGATCTCTAAAATTTGCTAACTTCTCGTCAATTTTGCTATTTTTTACAGTTATTAATTCAATTAAAAAAATAATCTCAAATACTAAAACCGTAAATAAATTCGAAAATTGTACAGATGGTTGCTAGTTATAATTTGAAAACATTAACTAAGCCAGATCTCTAAAATTTGCTTACTTCTCGTCAATTTTGCTATTTTTACAGTTATTAATTCATTTAAAAAAATAATCTCAAATACTAGAAACCAAAATGATTTCGAACTTTGTACAGATGGTTCCTAGTTATTATTTGAAAACATTAAGTGAACCAGATCTCTAAAATTTGCTACCCTGTCATCAATTTTGCTATTTTTACAGTTATTAATTCATTTAAAAAAATATTCTCAAATACTAGAAACCAAAATGAATTCGAACTTTGTACAGATGGTTGCTAGTTATCATTTGACAACATTAACTGAGCCAGACCTCTAAAATTGCTAAAATTTTATCAATTTTGCTATTTTTTAGTTATTAATTCATTTAAAAAAATAATCTCAAATACTAGAAACCAAAATGATTTCGAACTTTGTACAGATGGTTCCTAGTTATTATTTGAAAACATTAAGTGAACCAGATCTCTAAAATTTGCTAACTTCTCGTCAATTTTGCTATTTTTTACATTTATTAATTCATTTAAAAAAATAATCTTAAATACTAGAAACCAAAATGATTTCGAACTTTGTACAGATGGTTGCTAGTTATCATTTGACAACATTAACTGAGCCAGACCTCTAAAATTGCTAAATTTTTATCAATTTTGCTATTTTTACAGTTATTAATTCATTTAAAAAAATAATCTCAAATACTAGAAACCAAAATGATTTCGAACTTTGTACAGATGGTTCCTAGTTATTATTTGAAAACATTAAGTGAACCAGATCTCTAAAATTTGCTAACTTCTCGTCAATTTTGCTATTTTTTACAGTTATTAATTCAATTAAAAAAATAATCTCAAATACTAAAACCGTAAATAAATTCGAAAATTGTACAGATGGTTGCTAGTTATAATTTGAAAACATTAACTAAGCCAGATCTCTAAAATTTGCTTACTTCTCGTCAATTTTGCTATTTTTACAGTTATTAATTCATTTAAAAAAATAATCTCAAATACTAGAAACCAAAATGAATTCGAACTTTGTACAGATGGTTGCTAGTTATCATTTGACAACATTGACTGAGCCAGACCTCTAAAATTGCTAAATTTTTATCAATTTTGCTATTTTTACAGTTATTAATTCATTTAAAAAAATAATCTCAAATACTAGAAACCAAACTGATTTCGAACTTTGTACAGATGGTTCCTAGTTGTTATTTGAAAACATTTACTGAACCAGATTTCTAAAATTTGCTAACTTCTCGTCAATTTTGCTATTTTTTACAGTTATTAATTCATTTAAAAAAATAATCTCAAATACTAGAAACCAAAATGATTTCGAACTTTGTACAGATGGTTCCTAGTTATTATTTGAAAACATTTACTGAACCAGATTTCTAAAATTTGCTAACTTCTCGTCAATTTTGCTATTTTTTACAGTTATTAATTCATTTAAAAAAATAATCTCAAATACTGGAAACCAAAATGATTTCGAACTTTGTACAGATGGTTCCTAGTTATTATTTGAAAACATTAAGTGAACCAAATCTCTAAAATTTGCTACCTTGTCATCAATTTTGCTATTTTTACAGTTATTAATTCATTTAAAAAAATAATCTCAAATACTAGAAACCAAAATGATTTCGAACTTTGTACAGATGGTTGCTAGTTATAATTTGAAAACATTAACTAAGCCAGATCTCTAAAATTTGCTTACTTCTCGTCAATTTTGCTATTTTTTACATTTATTAATTCATTTAAAAAAATAATCTCAAATACTAGAAACCAAAATGAATTCGAACTTTGTACAGATGGTTGCTAGTTATCATTTGACAACATTAACTGAGCCAGACCTCTAAAATTGCTAAATTTTAATCAATTTTGCTATTTTTACAGTTATTAATTCATTTAAAAAAATAATCTCAAATACTAGAAACCAAAATGATTTCGAACTTTGTACAGATGGTTGCTAGTTATCATTTGACAACATTAACTGAGCCAGACCTCTAAAATTGCTAAATTTTTATCAATTTTGCTATTTTTACATTTATTAATTCATTTAAAAAAATAATCTCAAATACTAGAAACCAAAATGATTTCGATTTTTGTACAGATGGTTGCTAGTTATCATTTGACAACATCAACTGAGCCAGACCTCTAAAATTGCTAAATTTTTATCAATTTTGCTATTTTTACAGTTATTAATTCATTTAAAAAAATAATCTCAAATACTAGAAACCAAAATGAATTCGAACTTTGTACAGATGGTTGCTAGTTATCATTTGACAACATTAACTGAGCCAGACCTCTAAAATTGCTAAATTTTTATCAATTTTGCTATTTTTACAGTTATTAATTCATTTAAAAAAATAATCTCAAATACTAGAAACCAAAATGATTTCGAACTTTGTACAGATGGTTGCTAGTTATAATTTGAAAACATTAACTAAGCCAGATCTCTAAAATTTGCTTACTTCTCGTCAATTTTGCTATTTTTTACAGTTATTAATTCAATTAAAAAAATAATCTCAAATACTAAAACCGTAAATAAATTCGAAAATTGTACAGATGGTTGCTAGTTATAATTTGAAAACATTAACTAAGCCAGATCTCTAAAATTTGCTTACTTCTCGTCAATTTTGCTATTTTTACAGTTATTAATTCATTTAAAAAAATAATCTCAAATACTAGAAACCAAAATGAATTCGAACTTTGTACAGATGGTTGCTAGTTATCATTTGACAACATTAACTGAGCCAGACCTCTAAAATTGCTAAATTTTTATCAATTTTGCTATTTTTACAGTTATTAATTCATTTAAAAAAATAATCTCAAATACTAGAAACCAAACTGATTTCGAACTTTGTACAGATGGTTCCTAGTTGTTATTTGAAAACATTTACTGAACCAGATTTCTAAAATTTGCTAACTTCTCGTCAATTTTGCTATTTTTTACAGTTATTAATTCATTTAAAAAAATAATCTCAAATACTAGAAACCAAAATGATTTCGAACTTTGTACAGATGGTTGCTAGTTATAATTTGAAAACATTAACTAAGCCAGATCTCTAAAATTTGCTTACTTCTCGTCAATTTTGCTATTTTTTACATTTATTAATTCATTTAAAAAAATAATCTCAAATACTAGAAACCAAAATGAATTCGAACTTTGTACAGATGGTTGCTAGTTATCATTTGACAACATTAACTGAGCCAGACCTCTAAAATTGCTAAATTTTAATCAATTTTGCTATTTTTACAGTTATTAATTCATTTAAAAAAATAATCTCAAATACTAGAAACCAAAATGATTTCGAACTTTGTACAGATCGTTGCTAGTTATCATTTGACAACATTAACTGAGCCAGACCTCTAAAATTGCTAAATTTTTATCAATTTTGCTATTTTTACATTTATTAATTCATTTAAAAAAATAATCTCAAATACTAGAAACCAAAATGATTTCGATTTTTGTACAGATGGTTGCTAGTTATCATTTGACAACATCAACTGAGCCAGACCTCTAAAATTGCTAAATTTTTATCAATTTTGCTATTTTTACAGTTATTAATTCATTTAAAAAAATAATCTCAAATACTAGAAACCAAAATGAATTCGAACTTTGTACAGATGGTTGCTAGTTATCATTTGACAACATTAACTGAGCCAGACCTCTAAAATTGCTAAATTTTTATCAATTTTGCTATTTTTACAGTTATTAATTCATTTAAAAAAATAATCTCAAATACTAGAAACCAAAATGATTTCGAACTTTGTACAGATGGTTGCTAGTTATAATTTGAAAACATTAACTAAGCCAGATCTCTAAAATTTGCTTACTTCTCGTCAATTTTGCTATTTTTTACATTTATTAATTCATTTAAAAAAATAATCTCAAATACTAGAAACCAAAATGAATTCGAACTTTGTACAGATGGTTGCTAGTTATCATTTGACAACATTAACTGAGCCAGACCTCTAAAATTGCTAAATTTTAATCAATTTTGCTATTTTTACAGTTATTAATTCATTTAAAAAAATAATCTCAAATACTAGAAACCAAAATGATTTCGAACTTTGTACAGATGGTTGCTAGTTATCATTTGACAACATTAACTGAGCCAGACCTCTAAAATTGCTAAATTTTTATCAATTTTGCTATTTTTACATTTATTAATTCATTTAAAAAAATAATCTCAAATACTAGAAACCAAAATGATTTCGATTTTTGTACAGATGGTTGCTAGTTATCATTTGACAACATCAACTGAGCCAGACCTCTAAAATTGCTAAATTTTTATCAATTTTGCTATTTTTACAGTTATTAATTCATTTAAAAAAATAATCTCAAATACTAGAAACCAAAATGAATTCGAACTTTGTACAGATGGTTGCTAGTTATCATTTGACAACATTAACTGAGCCAGACCTCTAAAATTGCTAAATTTTTATCAATTTTGCTATTTTTACAGTTATTAATTCATTTAAAAAAATAATCTCAAATACTAGAAACCAAAATGATTTCGAACTTTGTACAGATGGTTCCTAGTTATTATTTGAAAACATTAAGTGAACCAGATCTCTAAAATTTGCTAACTTCTCGTCAATTTTGCTATTTTTTACAGTTATTAATTCAATTAAAAAAATAATCTCAAATACTAAAACCGTAAATAAATTCGAAAATTGTACAGATGGTTGCTAGTTATAATTTGAAAACATTAACTAAGCCAGATCTCTAAAATTTGCTAACTTCTCGTCAATTTTGCTATTTTTTACAATTATTAATTCAATTAAAAAAATAATCTCAAATACTAAAACCGTAAATAAATTCGAAAATTGTACAGATGGTTGCTAGTTATAATTTGAAAACATTAACTAAGCCAGATCTCTAAAATTTGCTTACTTCTCGTCAATTTTGCTATTTTTTACATTTATTAATTCATTTAAAAAAATAATCTCAAATACTAGAAACCAAAATGATTTCGAACTTTGTACAGATGGTTGCTAGTTATAATTTGAAAACATTAACTAAGCCAGATCTCTAAAATTTGCTTACTTCTCGTCAATTTTGCTATTTTTTACATTTATTAATTCATTTAAAAAAATAATCTCAAATACTAGAAACCAAAATGAATTCGAACTTTGTACAGATGGTTGCTAGTTATCATTTGACAACATTAACTGAGCCAGACCTCTAAAATTGCTAAATTTTTATCAATTTTGCTATTTTTACAGTTATTAATTCATTTAAAAAAATAATCTCAAATACTAGAAACCAAAATGATTTCGAACTTTGTACAGATGGTTCCTAGTTATTATTTGAAAACATTAAGTGAACCAGATCTCTAAAATTTGCTAACTTCTCGTCAATTTTGCTATTTTTTACAGTTATTAATTCAATTAAAAAAATAATCTCAAATACTAAAACCGTAAATAAATTCGAAAATTGTACAGATGGTTGCTAGTTATAATTTGAAAACATTAACTAAGCCAGATCTCTAAAATTTGCTTACTTCTCGTCAATTTTGCTATTTTTACAGTTATTAATTCATTTAAAAAAATAATCTCAAATACTAGAAACCAAAATGATTTCGAACTTTGTACAGATGGTTCCTAGTTATTATTTGAAAACATTAAGTGAACCAGATCTCTAAAATTTGCTACCCTGTCATCAATTTTGCTATTTTTACAGTTATTAATTCATTTAAAAAAATATTCTCAAATACTAGAAACCAAAATGAATTCGAACTTTGTACAGATGGTTGCTAGTTATCATTTGACAACATTAACTGAGCCAGACCTCTAAAATTGCTAAATTTTTATCAATTTTGCTATTTTTACAGTTATTAATTCATTTAAAAAAATAATCTCAAATACTAGAAACCAAAATGAATTCGAACTTTGTACAGATGGTTGCTAGTTATCATTTGACAACATTAACTGAGCCAGACCTCTAAAATTGCTAAATTTTTATCAATTTTGCTATTTTTACAGTTATTAATTCATTTAAAAAAATAATCTCAAATACTAGAAACCAAACTGATTTCGAACTTTGTACAGATGGTTCCTAGTTGTTATTTGAAAACATTTACTGAACCAGATTTCTAAAATTTGCTAACTTCTCGTCAATTTTGCTATTTTTTTACAGTTATTAATTCATTTAAAAAAATAATCTCAAATACTAGAAACCAAAATGATTTCGAACTTTGTACAGATGGTTCCTAGTTATTATTTGAAAACATTTACTGAACCAGATTTCTAAAATTTGCTAACTTCTCGTCAATTTTGCTATTTTTTACAGTTATTAATTCATTTAAAAAAATAATCTCAAATACTGGAAACCAAAATGATTTCGAACTTTGTACAGATGGTTCCTAGTTATTATTTGAAAACATTAAGTGAACCAAATCTCTAAAATTTGCTACCTTGTCATCAATTTTGCTATTTTTACAGTTATTAATTCATTTAAAAAAATAATCTCAAATACTAGAAACCAAAATGATTTCGAACTTTGTACAGATGGTTGCTAGTTATAATTTGAAAACATTAACTAAGCCAGATCTCTAAAATTTGCTTACTTCTCGTCAATTTTGCTATTTTTTACATTTATTAATTCATTTAAAAAAATAATCTCAAATACTAGAAACCAAAATGAATTCGAACTTTGTACAGATGGTTGCTAGTTATCATTTGACAACATTAACTGAGCCAGACCTCTAAAATTGCTAAATTTTAATCAATTTTGCTATTTTTACAGTTATTAATTCATTTAAAAAAATAATCTCAAATACTAGAAACCAAAATGATTTCGAACTTTGTACAGATGGTTGCTAGTTATCATTTGACAACATTAACTGAGCCAGACCTCTAAAATTGCTAAATTTTTATCAATTTTGCTATTTTTACATTTATTAATTCATTTAAAAAAATAATCTCAAATACTAGAAACCAAAATGATTTCGATTTTTGTACAGATGGTTGCTAGTTATCATTTGACAACATCAACTGAGCCAGACCTCTAAAATTGCTAAATTTTTATCAATTTTGCTATTTTTTAGTTATTAATTCATTTAAAAAAATAATCTCAAATACTAGAAACCAAAATGATTTCGAACTTTGTACAGATGGTTCCTAGTTATTATTTGAAAACATTAAGTGAACCAGATCTCTAAAATTTGCTAACTTCTCGTCAATTTTGCTATTTTTTACATTTATTAATTCATTTAAAAAAATAATCTCAAATACTAGAAACCAAAATGATTTCGAACTTTGTACAGATGGTTGCTAGTTATCATTTGACAACATTAACTGAGCCAGACCTCTAAAATTGCTAAATTTTTATCAATTTTGCTATTTTTACAGTTATTAATTCATTTAAAAAAATAATCTCAAATACTAGAAACCAAAATGATTTCGAACTTTGTACAGATGGTTCCTAGTTATTATTTGAAAACATTAAGTGAACCAGATCTCTAAAATTTGCTAACTTCTCGTCAATTTTGCTATTTTTTACAGTTATTAATTCAATTAAAAAAATAATCTCAAATACTAAAACCGTAAATAAATTCGAAAATTGTACAGATGGTTGCTAGTTATAATTTGAAAACATTAACTAAGCCAGATCTCTAAAATTTGCTTACTTCTCGTCAATTTTGCTATTTTTACAGTTATTAATTCATTTAAAAAAATAATCTCAAATACTAGAAACCAAAATGAATTCGAACTTTGTACAGATGGTTGCTAGTTATCATTTGACAACATTAACTGAGCCAGACCTCTAAAATTGCTAAATTTTTATCAATTTTGCTATTTTTACAGTTATTAATTCATTTAAAAAAATAATCTCAAATACTAGAAACCAAACTGATTTCGAACTTTGTACAGATGGTTCCTAGTTGTTATTTGAAAACATTTACTGAACCAGATTTCTAAAATTTGCTAACTTCTCGTCAATTTTGCTATTTTTTACAGTTATTAATTCATTTAAAAAAATAATCTCAAATACTAGAAACCAAAATGATTTCGAACTTTGTACAGATGGTTCCTAGTTATTATTTGAAAACATTTACTGAACCAGATTTCTAAAATTTGCTAACTTCTCGTCAATTTTGCTATTTTTTACAGTTATTAATTCATTTAAAAAAATAATCTCAAATACTGGAAACCAAAATGATTTCGAACTTTGTACAGATGGTTCCTAGTTATTATTTGAAAACATTAAGTGAACCAAATCTCTAAAATTTGCTACCTTGTCATCAATTTTGCTATTTTTACAGTTATTAATTCATTTAAAAAAATAATCTCAAATACTAGAAACCAAAATGATTTCGAACTTTGTACAGATGGTTCCTAGTTATTATTTGAAAACATTAAGTGAACCAGATCTCTAAAATTTGCTAACTTCTCGTCAATTTTGCTATTTTTTACAGTTATTAATTCAATTAAAAAAATAATCTCAAATACTAAAACCGTAAATAAATTCGAAAATTGTACAGATGGTTGCTAGTTATAATTTGAAAACATTAACTAAGCCAGATCTCTAAAATTTGCTTACTTCTCGTCAATTTTGCTATTTTTACATTTATTAATTCATTTAAAAAAATAATCTCAAATACTGGAAACCAAAATGATTTCGAACTTTGTACAGATGGTTCCTAGTTATTATTTGAAAACATTAACTAAGCCAGATCTCTAAACTTTGCTAACTTCTCGTCAATTTTGCTATTTTTTACATTTATTAATTCATTTAAAAAAATAATCTCAAATACTAGAAACCAAAATGAATTCGAACTTTGTACAGATGGTTGCTAGTTATTATTTGAAAACATTAAGTGAACCAGATCTCTAAAATTTGCTAACTTCTCGTCAATTTTGCTATTTTTTACAGTTATTAATTCAATTAAAAAAATAATCTCAAATACTAAAACCGTAAATAAATTCGAAAATTGTACAGATGGTTGCTAGTTATAATTTGAAAACATTAACTAAGCCAGATCTCTAAAATTTGCTTACTTCTCGTCAATTTTGCTATTTTTACAGTTATTAATTCATTTAAAAAAATAATCTCAAATACTAGAAACCAAAATGATTTCGAACTTTGTACAGATGGTTCCTAGTTATTATTTGAAAACATTAAGTGAACCAGATCTCTAAAATTTGCTACCCTGTCATCAATTTTGCTATTTTTACAGTTATTAATTCATTTAAAAAAATATTCTCAAATACTAGAAACCAAAATGAATTCGAACTTTGTACAGATGGTTGCTAGTTATCATTTGACAACATTAACTGAGCCAGACCTCTAAAATTGCTAAAATTTTATCAATTTTGCTATTTTTTAGTTATTAATTCATTTAAAAAAATAATCTCAAATACTAGAAACCAAAATGATTTCGAACTTTGTACAGATGGTTCCTAGTTATTATTTGAAAACATTAAGTGAACCAGATCTCTAAAATTTGCTAACTTCTCGTCAATTTTGCTATTTTTTACAGTTATTAATTCAATTAAAAAAATAATCTCAAATACTAAAACCGTAAATAAATTCGAAAATTGTACAGATGGTTGCTAGTTATAATTTGAAAACATTAACTAAGCCAGATCTCTAAAATTTGCTTACTTCTCGTCAATTTTGCTATTTTTACAGTTATTAATTCATTTAAAAAAATAATCTCAAATACTAGAAACCAAAATGATTTCGAACTTTGTACAGATGGTTCCTAGTTATTATTTGAAAACATTAAGTGAACCAGATCTCTAAAATTTGCTACCCTGTCATCAATTTTGCTATTTTTACAGTTATTAATTCATTTAAAAAAATATTCTCAAATACTAGAAACCAAAATGAATTCGAACTTTGTACAGATGGTTGCTAGTTATCATTTGACAACATTAACTGAGCCAGACCTCTAAAATTGCTAAAATTTTATCAATTTTGCTATTTTTTAGTTATTAATTCATTTAAAAAAATAATCTCAAATACTAGAAACCAAAATGATTTCGAACTTTGTACAGATGGTTCCTAGTTATTATTTGAAAACATTAAGTGAACCAGATCTCTAAAATTTGCTAACTTCTCGTCAATTTTGCTATTTTTTACATTTATTAATTCATTTAAAAAAATAATCTCAAATACTAGAAACCAAAATGATTTCGAACTTTGTACAGATGGTTGCTAGTTATCATTTGACAACATTAACTGAGCCAGACCTCTAAAATTGCTAAATTTTTATCAATTTTGCTATTTTTACAGTTATTAATTCATTTAAAAAAATAATCTCAAATACTAGAAACCAAAATGATTTCGAACTTTGTACAGATGGTTGCTAGTTATCATTTGACAACATTAACTGAGCCAGACCTCTAAAATTGCTAAATTTTTATCAATTTTGCTATTTTTACATTTATTAATTCATTTAAAAAAATAATCTCAAATACTAGAAACCAAAATGATTTCGATTTTTGTACAGATGGTTGCTAGTTATCATTTGACAACATCAACTGAGCCAGACCTCTAAAATTGCTAAATTTTTATCAATTTTGCTATTTTTACAGTTATTAATTCATTTAAAAAAATAATCTCAAATACTAGAAACCAAAATGATTTCGAACTTTGTACAGATGGTTCCTAGTTATTATTTGAAAACATTAAGTGAACCAGATCTCTAAAATTTGCTAACTTCTCGTCAATTTTGCTATTTTTTACAGTTATTAATTCAATTAAAAAAATAATCTCAAATACTAAAACCGTAAATAAATTCGAAAATTGTACAGATGGTTGCTAGTTATAATTTGAAAACATTAACTAAGCCAGATCTCTAAAATTTGCTTACTTCTCGTCAATTTTGCTATTTTTACATTTATTAATTCATTTAAAAAAATAATCTCAAATACTGGAAACCAAAATGATTTCGAACTTTGTACAGATGGTTCCTAGTTATTATTTGAAAACATTAACTAAGCCAGATCTCTAAACTTTGCTAACTTCTCGTCAATTTTGCTATTTTTTACATTTATTAATTCATTTAAAAAAATAATCTCAAATACTAGAAACCAAAATGAATTCGAACTTTGTACAGATGGTTGCTAGTTATTATTTGAAAACATTAAGTGAACCAGATCTCTAAAATTTGCTAACTTCTCGTCAATTTTGCTATTTTTTACAGTTATTAATTCAATTAAAAAAATAATCTCAAATACTAAAACCGTAAATAAATTCGAAAATTGTACAGATGGTTGCTAGTTATAATTTGAAAACATTAACTAAGCCAGATCTCTAAAATTTGCTTACTTCTCGTCAATTTTGCTATTTTTACAGTTATTAATTCATTTAAAAAAATAATCTCAAATACTAGAAACCAAAATGATTTCGAACTTTGTACAGATGGTTCCTAGTTATTATTTGAAAACATTAAGTGAACCAGATCTCTAAAATTTGCTACCCTGTCATCAATTTTGCTATTTTTACAGTTATTAATTCATTTAAAAAAATATTCTCAAATACTAGAAACCAAAATGAATTCGAACTTTGTACAGATGGTTGCTAGTTATCATTTGACAACATTAACTGAGCCAGACCTCTAAAATTGCTAAAATTTTATCAATTTTGCTATTTTTTAGTTATTAATTCATTTAAAAAAATAATCTCAAATACTAGAAACCAAAATGATTTCGAACTTTGTACAGATGGTTCCTAGTTATTATTTGAAAACATTAAGTGAACCAGATCTCTAAAATTTGCTAACTTCTCGTCAATTTTGCTATTTTTTACATTTATTAATTCATTTAAAAAAATAATCTCAAATACTAGAAACCAAAATGATTTCGAACTTTGTACAGATGGTTGCTAGTTATCATTTGACAACATTAACTGAGCCAGACCTCTAAAATTGCTAAATTTTTATCAATTTTGCTATTTTTACAGTTATTAATTCATTTAAAAAAATAATCTCAAATACTAGAAACCAAAATGATTTCGAACTTTGTACAGATGGTTCCTAGTTATTATTTGAAAACATTAAGTGAACCAGATCTCTAAAATTTGCTAACTTCTCGTCAATTTTGCTATTTTTTACATTTATTAATTCATTTAAAAAAATAATCTCAAATACTAGAAACCAAAATGATTTCGATTTTTGTACAGATGGTTGCTAGTTATCATTTGACAACATCAACTGAGCCAGACCTCTAAAATTGCTAAATTTTTATCAATTTTGCTATTTTTACAGTTATTAATTCATTTAAAAAAATAATCTCAAATACTAGAAACCAAAATGAATTCGAACTTTGTACAGATGGTTGCTAGTTATAATTTGAAAACATTAACTAAGCCAGATCTCTAAAATTTGCTTACTTCTCGTCAATTTTGCTATTTTTTACATTTATTAATTCATTTAAAAAAATAATCTCAAATACTAGAAACCAAAATGAATTCGAACTTTGTACAGATGGTTGCTAGTTATCATTTGACAACATTAACTGAGCCAGACCTCTAAAATTGCTAAATTTTTATCAATTTTGCTATTTTTACAGTTATTAATTCATTTAAAAAAATAATCTCAAATACTAGAAACCAAAATGATTTCGATTTTTGTACAGATGGTTGCTAGTTATCATTTGACAACATTAACTGAGCCAGACCTCTAAAATTGCTAAATTTTTATCAATTTTGCTATTTTTACAGTTATTAATTCATTTAAAAAAATAATCTCAAATACTAGAAACCAAAATGATTTCGAACTTTGTACAGATGGTTGCTAGTTATAATTTGAAAACATTAACTAAGCCAGATCTCTAAAATTTGCTAACTTCTCGTCAATTTTGCTATTTTTTACATTTATTAATTCAATTAAAAAAATAATCTCAAATACTAGAAACCAAAATGAATTCGAACTTTATACAGATGGTTGCTTGTTATCATTTGACGACATTAACTGAGCCAGACCTCTAAAATTGCTAAATTTTTATCAATTTTGCTATTTTTACAGTTATTAATTCATTTAAAAAAATAATCTCAAATACTGGAAACCAAAATGATTTCGAACTTTGTACAGATGGTTTCTAGTTATCATTTGACAACATTAACTGAGCCAGACCTCTAAAATTGCTAAATTTTTATCAATTTTGCTATTTTTACAGTTATTAATTCATTTAAAAAAATAATCTCAAATACTAGAAACCAAAATGATTTCGAACTTTGTACAGATGGTTCCTAGTTATTATTTGAAAACATTAAGTGAACCAGATCTCTAAAATTTGCTAACTTCTCGTCAATTTTGCTATTTTTTACAGTTATTAATTCAATTAAAAAAATAATCTCAAATACTAAAACCGTAAATAAATTCGAAAATTGTACAGATGGTTGCTAGTTATAATTTGAAAACATTAACTAAGCCAGATCTCTAAAATTTGCTAACTTCTCGTCAATTTTGCTATTTTTTACAGTTATTAATTCAATTAAAAAAATAATCTCAAATACTAAAACCGTAAATAAATTCGAAAATTGTACAGATGGTTGCTAGTTATAATTTGAAAACATTAACTAAGCCAGATCTCTAAAATTTGCTTACTTCTCGTCAATTTTGCTATTTTTTACATTTATTAATTCATTTAAAAAAATAATCTCAAATACTAGAAACCAAAATGATTTCGAACTTTGTACAGATGGTTGCTAGTTATAATTTGAAAACATTAACTAAGCCAGATCTCTAAAATTTGCTTACTTCTCGTCAATTTTGCTATTTTTTACATTTATTAATTCATTTAAAAAAATAATCTCAAATACTAGAAACCAAAATGAATTCGAACTTTGTACAGATGGTTGCTAGTTATCATTTGACAACATTAACTGAGCCAGACCTCTAAAATTGCTAAATTTTTATCAATTTTGCTATTTTTACAGTTATTAATTCATTTAAAAAAATAATCTCAAATACTAGAAACCAAAATGATTTCGAACTTTGTACAGATGGTTCCTAGTTATTATTTGAAAACATTAAGTGAACCAGATCTCTAAAATTTGCTAACTTCTCGTCAATTTTGCTATTTTTTACAGTTATTAATTCAATTAAAAAAATAATCTCAAATACTAAAACCGTAAATAAATTCGAAAATTGTACAGATGGTTGCTAGTTATAATTTGAAAACATTAACTAAGCCAGATCTCTAAAATTTGCTTACTTCTCGTCAATTTTGCTATTTTTACAGTTATTAATTCATTTAAAAAAATAATCTCAAATACTAGAAACCAAAATGATTTCGAACTTTGTACAGATGGTTCCTAGTTATTATTTGAAAACATTAAGTGAACCAGATCTCTAAAATTTGCTACCCTGTCATCAATTTTGCTATTTTTACAGTTATTAATTCATTTAAAAAAATATTCTCAAATACTAGAAACCAAAATGAATTCGAACTTTGTACAGATGGTTGCTAGTTATCATTTGACAACATTAACTGAGCCAGACCTCTAAAATTGCTAAAATTTTATCAATTTTGCTATTTTTTAGTTATTAATTCATTTAAAAAAATAATCTCAAATACTAGAAACCAAAATGATTTCGAACTTTGTACAGATGGTTCCTAGTTATTATTTGAAAACATTAAGTGAACCAGATCTCTAAAATTTGCTACCTTGTCATCAATTTTGCTATTTTTACAGTTATTAATTCATTTAAAAAAATAATCTCAAATACTAGAAACCAAAATGATTTCGAACTTTGTACAGATGGTTGCTAGTTATAATTTGAAAACATTAACTAAGCCAGATCTCTAAAATTTGCTTACTTCTCGTCAATTTTGCTATTTTTTACATTTATTAATTCATTTAAAAAAATAATCTCAAATACTAGAAACCAAAATGAATTCGAACTTTGTACAGATGGTTGCTAGTTATCATTTGACAACATTAACTGAGCCAGACCTCTAAAATTGCTAAATTTTAATCAATTTTGCTATTTTTACAGTTATTAATTCATTTAAAAAAATAATCTCAAATACTAGAAACCAAAATGATTTCGAACTTTGTACAGATGGTTGCTAGTTATCATTTGACAACATTAACTGAGCCAGACCTCTAAAATTGCTAAATTTTTATCAATTTTGCTATTTTTACATTTATTAATTCATTTAAAAAAATAATCTCAAATACTAGAAACCAAAATGATTTCGATTTTTGTACAGATGGTTGCTAGTTATCATTTGACAACATCAACTGAGCCAGACCTCTAAAATTGCTAAATTTTTATCAATTTTGCTATTTTTACAGTTATTAATTCATTTAAAAAAATAATCTCAAATACTAGAAACCAAAATGAATTCGAACTTTGTACAGATGGTTGCTAGTTATAATTTGACAACATTAACTGAGCCAGACCTCTAAAATTGCTAAATTTTTATCAATTTTGCTATTTTTACAGTTATTAATTCATTTAAAAAAATAATCTCAAATACTAGAAACCAAAATGATTTCGAACTTTGTACAGATGGTTGCTAGTTATAATTTGAAAACATTAACTAAGCCAGATCTCTAAAATTTGCTTACTTCTCGTCAATTTTGCTATTTTTTACAGTTATTAATTCAATTAAAAAAATAATCTCAAATACTAAAACCGTAAATAAATTCGAAAATTGTACAGATGGTTGCTAGTTATAATTTGAAAACATTAACTAAGCCAGATCTCTAAAATTTGCTTACTTCTCGTCAATTTTGCTATTTTTACAGTTATTAATTCATTTAAAAAAATAATCTCAAATACTAGAAACCAAAATGAATTCGAACTTTGTACAGATGGTTGCTAGTTATCATTTGACAACATTAACTGAGCCAGACCTCTAAAATTGCTAAATTTTTATCAATTTTGCTATTTTTACAGTTATTAATTCATTTAAAAAAATAATCTCAAATACTAGAAACCAAACTGATTTCGAACTTTGTACAGATGGTTCCTAGTTGTTATTTGAAAACATTTACTGAACCAGATTTCTAAAATTTGCTAACTTCTCGTCAATTTTGCTATTTTTTACAGTTATTAATTCATTTAAAAAAATAATCTCAAATACTAGAAACCAAAATGATTTCGAACTTTGTACAGATGGTTGCTAGTTATAATTTGAAAACATTAACTAAGCCAGATCTCTAAAATTTGCTTACTTCTCGTCAATTTTGCTATTTTTTACATTTATTAATTCATTTAAAAAAATAATCTCAAATACTAGAAACCAAAATGAATTCGAACTTTGTACAGATGGTTGCTAGTTATCATTTGACAACATTAACTGAGCCAGACCTCTAAAATTGCTAAATTTTTATCAATTTTGCTATTTTTACAGTTATTAATTCATTTAAAAAAATAATCTCAAATACTAGAAACCAAAATGATTTCGAACTTTGTACAGATGGTTGCTAGTTATCATTTGACAACATTAACTGAGCCAGACCTCTAAAATTGCTAAATTTTTATCAATTTTGCTATTTTTACATTTATTAATTCATTTAAAAAAATAATCTCAAATACTAGAAACCAAAATGATTTCGATTTTTGTACAGATGGTTGCTAGTTATCATTTGACAACATCAACTGAGCCAGACCTCTAAAATTGCTAAATTTTTATCAATTTTGCTATTTTTACAGTTATTAATTCATTTAAAAAAATAATCTCAAATACTAGAAACCAAAATGAATTCGAACTTTGTACAGATGGTTGCTAGTTATCATTTGACAACATTAACTGAGCCAGACCTCTAAAATTGCTAAATTTTTATCAATTTTGCTATTTTTACAGTTATTAATTCATTTAAAAAAATAATCTCAAATACTAGAAACCAAAATGATTTCGAACTTTGTACAGATGGTTGCTAGTTATAATTTGAAAACATTAACTAAGCCAGATCTCTAAAATTTGCTTACTTCTCGTCAATTTTGCTATTTTTTACATTTATTAATTCATTTAAAAAAATAATCTCAAATACTAGAAACCAAAATGAATTCGAACTTTGTACAGATGGTTGCTAGTTATCATTTGACAACATTAACTGAGCCAGACCTCTAAAATTGCTAAATTTTAATCAATTTTGCTATTTTTACAGTTATTAATTCATTTAAAAAAATAATCTCAAATACTAGAAACCAAAATGATTTCGAACTTTGTACAGATGGTTGCTAGTTATCATTTGACAACATTAACTGAGCCAGACCTCTAAAATTGCTAAATTTTTATCAATTTTGCTATTTTTACATTTATTAATTCATTTAAAAAAATAATCTCAAATACTAGAAACCAAAATGATTTCGATTTTTGTACAGATGGTTGCTAGTTATCATTTGACAACATCAACTGAGCCAGACCTCTAAAATTGCTAAATTTTTATCAATTTTGCTATTTTTACAGTTATTAATTCATTTAAAAAAATAATCTCAAATACTAGAAACCAAAATGAATTCGAACTTTGTACAGATGGTTGCTAGTTATCATTTGACAACATTAACTGAGCCAGACCTCTAAAATTGCTAAATTTTTATCAATTTTGCTATTTTTACAGTTATTAATTCATTTAAAAAAATAATCTCAAATACTAGAAACCAAAATGATTTCGAACTTTGTACAGATGGTTCCTAGTTATTATTTGAAAACATTAAGTGAACCAGATCTCTAAAATTTGCTAACTTCTCGTCAATTTTGCTATTTTTTACAGTTATTAATTCAATTAAAAAAATAATCTCAAATACTAAAACCGTAAATAAATTCGAAAATTGTACAGATGGTTGCTAGTTATAATTTGAAAACATTAACTAAGCCAGATCTCTAAAATTTGCTAACTTCTCGTCAATTTTGCTATTTTTTACAATTATTAATTCAATTAAAAAAATAATCTCAAATACTAAAACCGTAAATAAATTCGAAAATTGTACAGATGGTTGCTAGTTATAATTTGAAAACATTAACTAAGCCAGATCTCTAAAATTTGCTTACTTCTCGTCAATTTTGCTATTTTTTACATTTATTAATTCATTTAAAAAAATAATCTCAAATACTAGAAACCAAAATGATTTCGAACTTTGTACAGATGGTTGCTAGTTATAATTTGAAAACATTAACTAAGCCAGATCTCTAAAATTTGCTTACTTCTCGTCAATTTTGCTATTTTTTACATTTATTAATTCATTTAAAAAAATAATCTCAAATACTAGAAACCAAAATGAATTCGAACTTTGTACAGATGGTTGCTAGTTATCATTTGACAACATTAACTGAGCCAGACCTCTAAAATTGCTAAATTTTTATCAATTTTGCTATTTTTACAGTTATTAATTCATTTAAAAAAATAATCTCAAATACTAGAAACCAAAATGATTTCGAACTTTGTACAGATGGTTCCTAGTTATTATTTGAAAACATTAAGTGAACCAGATCTCTAAAATTTGCTAACTTCTCGTCAATTTTGCTATTTTTTACAGTTATTAATTCAATTAAAAAAATAATCTCAAATACTAAAACCGTAAATAAATTCGAAAATTGTACAGATGGTTGCTAGTTATAATTTGAAAACATTAACTAAGCCAGATCTCTAAAATTTGCTTACTTCTCGTCAATTTTGCTATTTTTACAGTTATTAATTCATTTAAAAAAATAATCTCAAATACTAGAAACCAAAATGATTTCGAACTTTGTACAGATGGTTCCTAGTTATTATTTGAAAACATTAAGTGAACCAGATCTCTAAAATTTGCTACCCTGTCATCAATTTTGCTATTTTTACAGTTATTAATTCATTTAAAAAAATAATCTCAAATACTAGAAACCAAAATGATTTCGAACTTTGTACAGATGGTTCCTAGTTATTATTTGAAAACATTAAGTGAACCAGATCTCTAAAATTTGCTACCCTGTCATCAATTTTGCTATTTTTACAGTTATTAATTCATTTAAAAAAATATTCTCAAATACTAGAAACCAAAATGAATTCGAACTTTGTACAGATGGTTGCTAGTTATCATTTGACAACATTAACTGAGCCAGACCTCTAAAATTGCTAAATTTTTATCAATTTTGCTATTTTTACAGTTATTAATTCATTTAAAAAAATAATCTCAAATACTAGAAACCAAAATGAATTCGAACTTTGTACAGATGGTTGCTAGTTATCATTTGACAACATTAACTGAGCCAGACCTCTAAAATTGCTAAATTTTTATCAATTTTGCTATTTTTACAGTTATTAATTCATTTAAAAAAATAATCTCAAATACTAGAAACCAAACTGATTTCGAACTTTGTACAGATGGTTCCTAGTTGTTATTTGAAAACATTTACTGAACCAGATTTCTAAAATTTGCTAACTTCTCGTCAATTTTGCTATTTTTTTACAGTTATTAATTCATTTAAAAAAATAATCTCAAATACTAGAAACCAAAATGATTTCGAACTTTGTACAGATGGTTCCTAGTTATTATTTGAAAACATTTACTGAACCAGATTTCTAAAATTTGCTAACTTCTCGTCAATTTTGCTATTTTTTACAGTTATTAATTCATTTAAAAAAATAATCTCAAATACTGGAAACCAAAATGATTTCGAACTTTGTACAGATGGTTCCTAGTTATTATTTGAAAACATTAAGTGAACCAAATCTCTAAAATTTGCTACCTTGTCATCAATTTTGCTATTTTTACAGTTATTAATTCATTTAAAAAAATAATCTCAAATACTAGAAACCAAAATGATTTCGAACTTTGTACAGATGGTTGCTAGTTATAATTTGAAAACATTAACTAAGCCAGATCTCTAAAATTTGCTTACTTCTCGTCAATTTTGCTATTTTTTACATTTATTAATTCATTTAAAAAAATAATCTCAAATACTAGAAACCAAAATGAATTCGAACTTTGTACAGATGGTTGCTAGTTATCATTTGACAACATTAACTGAGCCAGACCTCTAAAATTGCTAAATTTTAATCAATTTTGCTATTTTTACAGTTATTAATTCATTTAAAAAAATAATCTCAAATACTAGAAACCAAAATGATTTCGAACTTTGTACAGATGGTTGCTAGTTATCATTTGACAACATTAACTGAGCCAGACCTCTAAAATTGCTAAATTTTTATCAATTTTGCTATTTTTACATTTATTAATTCATTTAAAAAAATAATCTCAAATACTAGAAACCAAAATGATTTCGATTTTTGTACAGATGGTTGCTAGTTATCATTTGACAACATCAACTGAGCCAGACCTCTAAAATTGCTAAATTTTTATCAATTTTGCTATTTTTTAGTTATTAATTCATTTAAAAAAATAATCTCAAATACTAGAAACCAAAATGATTTCGAACTTTGTACAGATGGTTCCTAGTTATTATTTGAAAACATTAAGTGAACCAGATCTCTAAAATTTGCTAACTTCTCGTCAATTTTGCTATTTTTTACATTTATTAATTCATTTAAAAAAATAATCTCAAATACTAGAAACCAAAATGATTTCGAACTTTGTACAGATGGTTGCTAGTTATCATTTGACAACATTAACTGAGCCAGACCTCTAAAATTGCTAAATTTTTATCAATTTTGCTATTTTTACAGTTATTAATTCATTTAAAAAAATAATCTCAAATACTAGAAACCAAAATGATTTCGAACTTTGTACAGATGGTTCCTAGTTATTATTTGAAAACATTAAGTGAACCAGATCTCTAAAATTTGCTAACTTCTCGTCAATTTTGCTATTTTTTACAGTTATTAATTCAATTAAAAAAATAATCTCAAATACTAAAACCGTAAATAAATTCGAAAATTGTACAGATGGTTGCTAGTTATAATTTGAAAACATTAACTAAGCCAGATCTCTAAAATTTGCTTACTTCTCGTCAATTTTGCTATTTTTACAGTTATTAATTCATTTAAAAAAATAATCTCAAATACTAGAAACCAAAATGAATTCGAACTTTGTACAGATGGTTGCTAGTTATCATTTGACAACATTAACTGAGCCAGACCTCTAAAATTGCTAAATTTTTATCAATTTTGCTATTTTTACAGTTATTAATTCATTTAAAAAAATAATCTCAAATACTAGAAACCAAACTGATTTCGAACTTTGTACAGATGGTTCCTAGTTGTTATTTGAAAACATTTACTGAACCAGATTTCTAAAATTTGCTAACTTCTCGTCAATTTTGCTATTTTTTACAGTTATTAATTCATTTAAAAAAATAATCTCAAATACTAGAAACCAAAATGATTTCGAACTTTGTACAGATGGTTCCTAGTTATTATTTGAAAACATTTACTGAACCAGATTTCTAAAATTTGCTAACTTCTCGTCAATTTTGCTATTTTTTACAGTTATTAATTCATTTAAAAAAATAATCTCAAATACTGGAAACCAAAATGATTTCGAACTTTGTACAGATGGTTCCTAGTTATTATTTGAAAACATTAAGTGAACCAAATCTCTAAAATTTGCTACCTTGTCATCAATTTTGCTATTTTTACAGTTATTAATTCATTTAAAAAAATAATCTCAAATACTAGAAACCAAAATGATTTCGAACTTTGTACAGATGGTTGCTAGTTATAATTTGAAAACATTAACTAAGCTAGATCTCTAAAATTTGCTTACTTCTCGTCAATTTTGCTATTTTTTACATTTATTAATTCATTTAAAAAAATAATCTCAAATACTAGAAACCAAAATGAATTCGAACTTTGTACAGATGGTTGCTAGTTATCATTTGACAACATTAACTGAGCCAGACCTCTAAAATTGCTAAATTTTAATCAATTTTGCTATTTTTACAGTTATTAATTCATTTAAAAAAATAATCTCAAATACTAGAAACCAAAATGATTTCGAACTTTGTACAGATGGTTGCTAGTTATCATTTGACAACATTAACTGAGCCAGACCTCTAAAATTGCTAAATTTTTATCAATTTTGCTATTTTTACATTTATTAATTCATTTAAAAAAATAATCTCAAATACTAGAAACCAAAATGATTTCGATTTTTGTACAGATGGTTGCTAGTTATCATTTGACAACATCAACTGAGCCAGACCTCTAAAATTGCTAAATTTTTATCAATTTTGCTATTTTTACAGTTATTAATTCATTTAAAAAAATAATCTCAAATACTAGAAACCAAAATGATTTCGAACTTTGTACAGATGGTTCCTAGTTATTATTTGAAAACATTAAGTGAACCAGATCTCTAAAATTTGCTAACTTCTCGTCAATTTTGCTATTTTTTACAGTTATTAATTCAATTAAAAAAATAATCTCAAATACTAAAACCGTAAATAAATTCGAAAATTGTACAGATGGTTGCTAGTTATAATTTGAAAACATTAACTAAGCCAGATCTCTAAAATTTGCTTACTTCTCGTCAATTTTGCTATTTTTACATTTATTAATTCATTTAAAAAAATAATCTCAAATACTGGAAACCAAAATGATTTCGAACTTTGTACAGATGGTTCCTAGTTATTATTTGAAAACATTAACTAAGCCAGATCTCTAAACTTTGCTAACTTCTCGTCAATTTTGCTATTTTTTACATTTATTAATTCATTTAAAAAAATAATCTCAAATACTAGAAACCAAAATGAATTCGAACTTTGTACAGATGGTTGCTAGTTATCATTTGACAACATTAACTGAGCCAGACCTCTAAAATTGCTAAATTTTTATCAATTTTGCTATTTTTACAGTTATTAATTCATTTAAAAAAATAATCTCAAATACTGGAAACCAAAATGATTTCGAACTTTGTACAGATGGTTCCTAGTTATTATTTGAAAACATTTACTGAACCAGATTTCTAAAATTTGCTAACTTCTCGTCAATTTTGCTATTTTTTACAGTTATTAATTCAATTAAAAAAATATTCTCAAATACTAAAACCGTAAATAAATTCGAAAATTGTACAGATGATTGCTAGTTATTATTTGAAAACATTAAGTGAACCAAATCTCTAAAATTTACTACCTTGTCATCAATTTTGCTATTTTTACAGTTATTAATTCATTTAAAAAAATAATCTCAAATACTAGAAACCAAAATGATTTCGAACTTTGTACAGATGGTTGCTAGTTATAATTTGAAAACATTAACTAAGCCAGATCTCTAAAATTTGCTTACTTCTCGTCAATTTTGCTATTTTTTACAGTTATTAATTCAATTAAAAAAATAATCTCAAATACTAAAACCGTAAATAAATTCGAAAATTGTACAGATGGTTGCTAGTTATAATTTGAAAACATTAACTAAGCCAGATCTCTAAAATTTGCTTACTTCTCGTCAATTTTGCTATTTTTTACATTTATTAATTCATTTAAAAAAATAATCTCAAATACTGGAAGCCAAAATGATTTCGAACTTTGTACAGATGGTTGCTAGTTATCATTTGACAACATTAACTGAGCCAGACCTCTAAAATTGCTAAATTTTTATCAATTTTGCTATTTTTACAGTTATTAATTCATTTAAAAAAATAATCTCAAATACTAGAAACCAAAATGAATTCGAACTTTGTACAGATGGTTGCTAGTTATCATTTGACAACATTAACTGAGCCAGACCTCTAAAATTGCTAAATTTTTATCAATTTTGCTATTTTTACAGTTATTAATTCATTTAAAAAAATAATCTCAAATACTAGAAACCAAAATGAATTCGAACTTTGTACAGATGGTTGCTAGTTATCATTTGACAACATTAACTGAGCCAGACCTAAAAAAATTAACTGAACCAGATTTCTAAAATTTGCTAACTTCTCGTCCATTTTGCTATTTTTTACAGTTATTAATTCATTTAAAAAAATAATCTCAAATACTAAAACCGTAAATAAATTCGAAAATTGTACAGATGGTTGTTAGTTATTATTTGATAACATTAGCTGAGCCAGACCTCTAAAATTTGCTACCTTGTCATCAATTTTGCTATTTTTACAGTTATTAATTCATTTAAAAAAATAATCTCAAATACTAGAAACCAAAATGATTTCGAACTTTGTACAGATGGTTGCTAGTTATCATTTGACAACATTAACTGAGCCAGACCTCTAAAATTGCTAAATTTTTATCAATTTTGCTATTTTTACAGTTATTAATTCATTTAAAAAAATAATCTCAAATACTAGAAACCAAAATGAATTCGAACTTTGTACAGATGGTTGCTAGTTATCATTTGACAACATTAACTGAGCCAGACCTCTAAAATTGCTAATTTTTTATCAATTTTGCTATTTTTACAGTTATTAATTCATTTAAAAAAATAATCTCAAATACTAGAAACCAAAATGATTTCGAACTTTGTACAGATGGTTCCTAGTTATTATTTGAAAACCTTAAGTGAACCAGATCTCTAAAATTTGCTAACTTCTCGTCAATTTTGCTATTTTTTACAGTTATTAATTCAATTAAAAAAATAATCTCAAATACTAAAACCGTAAATAAATTCGAAAATTGTACAGATGGTTGCTAGTTATAATTTGAAAACATTAACTAAGCCAGATCTCTAAAATTTGCTTACTTCTCGTCAATTTTGCTATTTTTACATTTATTAATTCATTTAAAAAAATAATCTCAAATACTGGAAACCAAAATGATTTCGAACTTTGTACAGATGGTTCCTAGTTATTATTTGAAAACATTAAGTGAACCAAATCTCTAAAATTTGCTACCTTGTCATCAATTTTGCTATTTTTACAGTTATTAATTCATTTAAAAAAATAATCTCAAATACTAGAAACCAAAATGAATTCGAACTTTGTACAGATGGTTGCTAGTTATAATTTGAAAACAATAACTAAGCCAGATCTCTAAAATTTGCTTACTTCTCGCAATTTTGCTATTTTTTACATTTATTAATTCATTTAAAAAAATAATCTCAAATACTGGAAACCAAAATGATTTCGAACTTTGTACAGATGGTTCCTAGTTATTATTTGAAAACATTAAGTGAACCAGATCTCTAAAATTTGCTAACTTCTCGTCAATTTTGCTATTTTTTACAGTTATTAATTCAATTAAAAAAATAATCTCAAATACTAAAACCGTAAATAAATTCGAAAATTGTACAGATGGTTCCTAGTTATTATTTGAAAACATTAAGTGAATCAAATCTCTAAAATTTGCTACCTTGTCATCAATTTTGCTATTTTTACAGTTATTAATTCATTTAAAAAAATAATCTCAAATACTAGAAACCAAAATGATTTCGAACTTTGTACAGATGGTTGCTAGTTATAATTTGAAAACATTAACTAAGCCAGATCTCTAAAATTTGCTAACTTCTCGTCAATTTTGCTATTTTTTACATTTATTAATTCATTTAAAAAAATAATCTCAAATACTAGAAACCAAAATGATTTCGAACTTTGTACAGATGGTTTCTAGATATCATTTGACAACATTAACTGAGCCAGACCTCTAAAATTGCTAATTTTTTATCAATTTTGCTATTTTTACAGTTATTAATTCATTTAAAAAAATAATCTCAAATACTAGAAACCAAAATGATTTCGAACTTTGTACAGATGGTTCCTAGTTATTATTTGAAAACATTAAGTGAACCAGATCTCTAAAATTTGCTAACTTCTCGTCAATTTTGCTATTTTTTACAGTTATTAATTCAATTAAAAAAATAATCTCAAATACTAAAACCGTAAATAAATTCGAAAATTGTACAGATGGTTGCTAGTTATAATTTGAAAACATTAACTAAGCCAGATCTCTAAAATTTGCTTACTTCTCGTCAATTTTGCTATTTTTACATTTATTAATTCATTTAAAAAAATAATCTCAAATACTGGAAACCAAAATGATTTCGAACTTTGTACAGATGGTTTCTAGTTATTATTTGAAAACATTAAGTGAACCAAATCTCTAAAATTTGCTACCTTGTCATCAATTTTGCTATTTTACAGTTATTAATTCATTTAAAAAAATAATCTCAAATACTAGAAACCAAAATGAATTCGAACTTTGTACAGATGGTTGCTAGTTATCATTTGACAACATTAACTGAGCCAGACCTCTAAAATTGCTAAATTTTTATCAATTTTGCTATTTTTACAGTTATTAATTCATTTAAAAAAATAATCTCAAATACTAGAAACCAAAATGATTTCGAACTTTGTACAGATGGTTGCTAGTTATAATTTGAAAACATTAACTAAGCCAGATCTCTAAAATTTGCTTACTTCTCGTCAATTTTGCTATTTTTTACAGTTATTAATTCAATTAAAAAAATAATCTCAAATACTAAAACCGTAAATAAATTCGAAAATTGTACAGATGGTTGCTAGTTATAATTTGAAAACATTAACTAAGCCAGATCTCTAAAATTTGCTTACTTCTCGTCAATTTTGCTATTTTTACAGTTATTAATTCATTTAAAAAAATAATCTCAAATACTAGAAACCAAAATGAATTCGAACTTTGTACAGATGGTTGCTAGTTATCATTTGACAACATTAACTGAGCCAGACCTCTAAAATTGCTAAATTTTTATCAATTTTGCTATTTTTACAGTTATTAATTCATTTAAAAAAATAATCTCAAATACTAGAAACCAAACTGATTTCGAACTTTGTACAGATGGTTCCTAGTTGTTATTTGAAAACATTTACTGAACCAGATTTCTAAAATTTGCTAACTTCTCGTCAATTTTGCTATTTTTTACAGTTATTAATTCATTTAAAAAAATAATCTCAAATACTAGAAACCAAAATGATTTCGAACTTTGTACAGATGGTTGCTAGTTATAATTTGAAAACATTAACTAAGCCAGATCTCTAAAATTTGCTTACTTCTCGTCAATTTTGCTATTTTTTACATTTATTAATTCATTTAAAAAAATAATCTCAAATACTAGAAACCAAAATGAATTCGAACTTTGTACAGATGGTTGCTAGTTATCATTTGACAACATTAACTGAGCCAGACCTCTAAAATTGCTAAATTTTAATCAATTTTGCTATTTTTACAGTTATTAATTCATTTAAAAAAATAATCTCAAATACTAGAAACCAAAATGATTTCGAACTTTGTACAGATGGTTGCTAGTTATCATTTGACAACATTAACTGAGCCAGACCTCTAAAATTGCTAAATTTTTATCAATTTTGCTATTTTTACATTTATTAATTCATTTAAAAAAATAATCTCAAATACTAGAAACCAAAATGATTTCGATTTTTGTACAGATGGTTGCTAGTTATCATTTGACAACATCAACTGAGCCAGACCTCTAAAATTGCTAAATTTTTATCAATTTTGCTATTTTTACAGTTATTAATTCATTTAAAAAAATAATCTCAAATACTAGAAACCAAAATGAATTCGAACTTTGTACAGATGGTTGCTAGTTATCATTTGACAACATTAACTGAGCCAGACCTCTAAAATTGCTAAATTTTTATCAATTTTGCTATTTTTACAGTTATTAATTCATTTAAAAAAATAATCTCAAATACTAGAAACCAAAATGATTTCGAACTTTGTACAGATGGTTGCTAGTTATAATTTGAAAACATTAACTAAGCCAGATCTCTAAAATTTGCTTACTTCTCGTCAATTTTGCTATTTTTTACATTTATTAATTCATTTAAAAAAATAATCTCAAATACTAGAAACCAAAATGAATTCGAACTTTGTACAGATGGTTGCTAGTTATCATTTGACAACATTAACTGAGCCAGACCTCTAAAATTGCTAAATTTTAATCAATTTTGCTATTTTTACAGTTATTAATTCATTTAAAAAAATAATCTCAAATACTAGAAACCAAAATGATTTCGAACTTTGTACAGATGGTTGCTAGTTATCATTTGACAACATTAACTGAGCCAGACCTCTAAAATTGCTAAATTTTTATCAATTTTGCTATTTTTACATTTATTAATTCATTTAAAAAAATAATCTCAAATACTAGAAACCAAAATGATTTCGATTTTTGTACAGATGGTTGCTAGTTATCATTTGACAACATCAACTGAGCCAGACCTCTAAAATTGCTAAATTTTTATCAATTTTGCTATTTTTACAGTTATTAATTCATTTAAAAAAATAATCTCAAATACTAGAAACCAAAATGAATTCGAACTTTGTACAGATGGTTGCTAGTTATCATTTGACAACATTAACTGAGCCAGACCTCTAAAATTGCTAAATTTTTATCAATTTTGCTATTTTTACAGTTATTAATTCATTTAAAAAAATAATCTCAAATACTAGAAACCAAAATGATTTCGAACTTTGTACAGATGGTTCCTAGTTATTATTTGAAAACATTAAGTGAACCAGATCTCTAAAATTTGCTAACTTCTCGTCAATTTTGCTATTTTTTACAGTTATTAATTCAATTAAAAAAATAATCTCAAATACTAAAACCGTAAATGAATTCGAAAATTGTACAGATGGTTGCTAGTTATAATTTGAAAACATTAACTAAGCCAGATCTCTAAAATTTGCTAACTTCTCGTCAATTTTGCTATTTTTTACAATTATTAATTCAATTAAAAAAATAATCTCAAATACTAAAACCGTAAATAAATTCGAAAATTGTACAGATGGTTGCTAGTTATAATTTGAAAACATTAACTAAGCCAGATCTCTAAAATTTGCTTACTTCTCGTCAATTTTGCTATTTTTTACATTTATTAATTCATTTAAAAAAATAATCTCAAATACTAGAAACCAAAATGATTTCGAACTTTGTACAGATGGTTGCTAGTTATAATTTGAAAACATTAACTAAGCCAGATCTCTAAAATTTGCTTACTTCTCGTCAATTTTGCTATTTTTTACATTTATTAATTCATTTAAAAAAATAATCTCAAATACTAGAAACCAAAATGAATTCGAACTTTGTACAGATGGTTGCTAGTTATCATTTGACAACATTAACTGAGCCAGACCTCTAAAATTGCTAAATTTTTATCAATTTTGCTATTTTTACAGTTATTAATTCATTTAAAAAAATAATCTCAAATACTAGAAACCAAAATGATTTCGAACTTTGTACAGATGGTTCCTAGTTATTATTTGAAAACATTAAGTGAACCAGATCTCTAAAATTTGCTAACTTCTCGTCAATTTTGCTATTTTTTACAGTTATTAATTCAATTAAAAAAATAATCTCAAATACTAAAACCGTAAATAAATTCGAAAATTGTACAGATGGTTGCTAGTTATAATTTGAAAACATTAACTAAGCCAGATCTCTAAAATTTGCTTACTTCTCGTCAATTTTGCTATTTTTACAGTTATTAATTCATTTAAAAAAATAATCTCAAATACTAGAAACCAAAATGATTTCGAACTTTGTACAGATGGTTCCTAGTTATTATTTGAAAACATTAAGTGAACCAGATCTCTAAAATTTGCTACCCTGTCATCAATTTTGCTATTTTTACAGTTATTAATTCATTTAAAAAAATATTCTCAAATACTAGAAACCAAAATGAATTCGAACTTTGTACAGATGGTTGCTAGTTATCATTTGACAACATTAACTGAGCCAGACCTCTAAAATTGCTAAATTTTTATCAATTTTGCTATTTTTACAGTTATTAATTCATTTAAAAAAATAATCTCAAATACTAGAAACCAAAATGAATTCGAACTTTGTACAGATGGTTGCTAGTTATCATTTGACAACATTAACTGAGCCAGACCTCTAAAATTGCTAAATTTTTATCAATTTTGCTATTTTTACAGTTATTAATTCATTTAAAAAAATAATCTCAAATACTAGAAACCAAACTGATTTCGAACTTTGTACAGATGGTTCCTAGTTGTTATTTGAAAACATTTACTGAACCAGATTTCTAAAATTTGCTAACTTCTCGTCAATTTTGCTATTTTTTTACATTTATTAATTCATTTAAAAAAATAATCTCAAATACTAGAAACCAAAATGATTTCGAACTTTGTACAGATGGTTCCTAGTTATTATTTGAAAACATTTACTGAACCAGATTTCTAAAATTTGCTAACTTCTCGTCAATTTTGCTATTTTTTACAGTTATTAATTCATTTAAAAAAATAATCTCAAATACTGGAAACCAAAATGATTTCGAACTTTGTACAGATGGTTCCTAGTTATTATTTGAAAACATTAAGTGAACCAAATCTCTAAAATTTGCTACCTTGTCATCAATTTTGCTATTTTTACAGTTATTAATTCATTTAAAAAAATAATCTCAAATACTAGAAACCAAAATGATTTCGAACTTTGTACAGATGGTTGCTAGTTATAATTTGAAAACATTAACTAAGCCAGATCTCTAAAATTTGCTTACTTCTCGTCAATTTTGCTATTTTTTACATTTATTAATTCATTTAAAAAAATAATCTCAAATACTAGAAACCAAAATGAATTCGAACTTTGTACAGATGGTTGCTAGTTATCATTTGACAACATTAACTGAGCCAGACCTCTAAAATTGCTAAATTTTAATCAATTTTGCTATTTTTACAGTTATTAATTCATTTAAAAAAATAATCTCAAATACTAGAAACCAAAATGATTTCGAACTTTGTACAGATGGTTGCTAGTTATCATTTGACAACATTAACTGAGCCAGACCTCTAAAATTGCTAAATTTTTATCAATTTTGCTATTTTTACATTTATTAATTCATTTAAAAAAATAATCTCAAATACTAGAAACCAAAATGATTTCGATTTTTGTACAGATGGTTGCTAGTTATCATTTGACAACATCAACTGAGCCAGACCTCTAAAATTGCTAAATTTTTATCAATTTTGCTATTTTTTAGTTATTAATTCATTTAAAAAAATAATCTCAAATACTAGAAACCAAAATGATTTCGAACTTTGTACAGATGGTTCCTAGTTATTATTTGAAAACATTAAGTGAACCAGATCTCTAAAATTTGCTAACTTCTCGTCAATTTTGCTATTTTTTACATTTATTAATTCATTTAAAAAAATAATCTCAAATACTAGAAACCAAAATGATTTCGAACTTTGTACAGATGGTTGCTAGTTATCATTTGACAACATTAACTGAGCCAGACCTCTAAAATTGCTAAATTTTTATCAATTTTGCTATTTTTACAGTTATTAATTCATTTAAAAAAATAATCTCAAATACTAGAAACCAAAATGATTTCGAAAATTGTACAGATGGTTGCTAGTTATAATTTGAAAACATTAACTAAGCCAGATCTCTAAAATTTGCTTACTTCTCGTCAATTTTGCTATTTTTTACATTTATTAATTCATTTAAAAAAATAATCTCAAATACTAGAAACCAAAATGATTTCGAACTTTGTACAGATGGTTGCTAGTTATAATTTGAAAACATTAACTAAGCCAGATCTCTAAAATTTGCTTACTTCTCGTCAATTTTGCTATTTTTTACATTTATTAATTCATTTAAAAAAATAATCTCAAATACTAGAAACCAAAATGAATTCGAACTTTGTACAGATGGTTGCTAGTTATCATTTGACAACATTAACTGAGCCAGACCTCTAAAATTGCTAAATTTTTATCAATTTTGCTATTTTTACAGTTATTAATTCATTTAAAAAAATAATCTCAAATACTAGAAACCAAAATGATTTCGAACTTTGTACAGATGGTTCCTAGTTATTATTTGAAAACATTAAGTGAACCAGATCTCTAAAATTTGCTAACTTCTCGTCAATTTTGCTATTTTTTACAGTTATTAATTCAATTAAAAAAATAATCTCAAATACTAAAACCGTAAATAAATTCGAAAATTGTACAGATGGTTGCTAGTTATAATTTGAAAACATTAACTAAGCCAGATCTCTAAAATTTGCTTACTTCTCGTCAATTTTGCTATTTTTACAGTTATTAATTCATTTAAAAAAATAATCTCAAATACTAGAAACCAAAATGATTTCGAACTTTGTACAGATGGTTCCTAGTTATTATTTGAAAACATTAAGTGAACCAGATCTCTAAAATTTGCTACCCTGTCATCAATTTTGCTATTTTTACAGTTATTAATTCATTTAAAAAAATATTCTCAAATACTAGAAACCAAAATGAATTCGAACTTTGTACAGATGGTTGCTAGTTATCATTTGACAACATTAACTGAGCCAGACCTCTAAAATTGCTAAATTTTTATCAATTTTGCTATTTTTACAGTTATTAATTCATTTAAAAAAATAATCTCAAATACTAGAAACCAAAATGAATTCGAACTTTGTACAGATGGTTGCTAGTTATCATTTGACAACATTAACTGAGCCAGACCTCTAAAATTGCTAAATTTTTATCAATTTTGCTATTTTTACAGTTATTAATTCATTTAAAAAAATAATCTCAAATACTAGAAACCAAACTGATTTCGAACTTTGTACAGATGGTTCCTAGTTGTTATTTGAAAACATTTACTGAACCAGATTTCTAAAATTTGCTAACTTCTCGTCAATTTTGCTATTTTTTTACAGTTATTAATTCATTTAAAAAAATAATCTCAAATACTAGAAACCAAAATGATTTCGAACTTTGTACAGATGGTTCCTAGTTATTATTTGAAAACATTTACTGAACCAGATTTCTAAAATTTGCTAACTTCTCGTCAATTTTGCTATTTTTTACAGTTATTAATTCATTTAAAAAAATAATCTCAAATACTGGAAACCAAAATGATTTCGAACTTTGTACAGATGGTTCCTAGTTATTATTTGAAAACATTAAGTGAACCAAATCTCTAAAATTTGCTACCTTGTCATCAATTTTGCTATTTTTACAGTTATTAATTCATTTAAAAAAATAATCTCAAATACTAGAAACCAAAATGATTTCGAACTTTGTACAGATGGTTGCTAGTTATCATTTGAAAACATTAACTAAGCCAGATCTCTAAAATTTGCTTACTTCTCGTCAATTTTGCTATTTTTTACATTTATTAATTCATTTAAAAAAATAATCTCAAATACTAGAAACCAAAATGAATTCGAACTTTGTACAGATGGTTGCTAGTTATCATTTGACAACATTAACTGAGCCAGACCTCTAAAATTGCTAAATTTTAATCAATTTTGCTATTTTTACAGTTATTAATTCATTTAAAAAAATAATCTCAAATACTAGAAACCAAAATGATTTCGAACTTTGTACAGATGGTTGCTAGTTATCATTTGACAACATTAACTGAGCCAGACCTCTAAAATTGCTAAATTTTTATCAATTTTGCTATTTTTACATTTATTAATTCATTTAAAAAAATAATCTCAAATACTAGAAACCAAAATGATTTCGATTTTTGTACAGATGGTTGCTAGTTATCATTTGACAACATCAACTGAGCCAGACCTCTAAAATTGCTAAATTTTTATCAATTTTGCTATTTTTTAGTTATTAATTCATTTAAAAAAATAATCTCAAATACTAGAAACCAAAATGATTTCGAACTTTGTACAGATGGTTGCTAGTTATTATTTGAAAACATTAAGTGAACCAGATCTCTAAAATTTGCTAACTTCTCGTCAATTTTGCTATTTTTTACATTTATTAATTCATTTAAAAAAATAATCTCAAATACTAGAAACCAAAATGATTTCGAACTTTGTACAGATGGTTGCTAGTTATCATTTGACAACATTAACTGAGCCAGACCTCTAAAATTGCTAAATTTTTATCAATTTTGCTATTTTTACAGTTATTAATTCATTTAAAAAAATAATCTCAAATACTAGAAACCAAAATGATTTCGAACTTTGTACAGATGGTTCCTAGTTATTATTTGAAAACATTAAGTGAACCAGATCTCTAAAATTTGCTAACTTCTCGTCAATTTTGCTATTTTTTACAGTTATTAATTCAATTAAAAAAATAATCTCAAATACTAAAACCGTAAATAAATTCGAAAATTGTACAGATGGTTGCTAGTTATAATTTGAAAACATTAACTAAGCCAGATCTCTAAAATTTGCTTACTTCTCGTCAATTTTGCTATTTTTACAGTTATTAATTCATTTAAAAAAATAATCTCAAATACTAGAAACCAAAATGAATTCGAACTTTGTACAGATGGTTGCTAGTTATCATTTGACAACATTAACTGAGCCAGACCTCTAAAATTGCTAAATTTTTATCAATTTTGCTATTTTTACAGTTATTAATTCATTTAAAAAAATAATCTCAAATACTAGAAACCAAACTGATTTCGAACTTTGTACAGATGGTTCCTAGTTGTTATTTAAAAACATTTACTGAACCAGATTTCTAAAATTTGCTAACTTCTCGTCAATTTTGCTATTTTTTACAGTTATTAATTCATTTAAAAAAATAATCTCAAATACTAGAAACCAAAATGATTTCGAACTTTGTACAGATGGTTCCTAGTTATTATTTGAAAACATTTACTGAACCAGATTTCTAAAATTTGCTAACTTCTCGTCAATTTTGCTATTTTTTACAGTTATTAATTCATTTAAAAAAATAATCTCAAATACTGGAAACCAAAATGATTTCGAACTTTGTACAGATGGTTCCTAGTTATTATTTGAAAACATTAAGTGAACCAAATCTCTAAAATTTGCTACCTTGTCATCAATTTTGCTATTTTTACAGTTATTAATTCATTTAAAAAAATAATCTCAAATACTAGAAACCAAAATGATTTCGAACTTTGTACAGATGGTTGCTAGTTATAATTTGAAAACATTAACTAAGCCAGATCTCTAAAATTTGCTTACTTCTCGTCAATTTTGCTATTTTTTACATTTATTAATTCATTTAAAAAAATAATCTCAAATACTAGAAACCAAAATGAATTCGAACTTTGTACAGATGGTTGCTAGTTATCATTTGACAACATTAACTGAGCCAGACCTCTAAAATTGCTAAATTTTAATCAATTTTGCTATTTTTACAGTTATTAATTCATTTAAAAAAATAATCTCAAATACTAGAAACCAAAATGATTTCGAACTTTGTACAGATGGTTGCTAGTTATCATTTGACAACATTAACTGAGCCAGACCTCTAAAATTGCTAAATTTTTATCAATTTTGCTATTTTTACATTTATTAATTCATTTAAAAAAATAATCTCAAATACTAGAAACCAAAATGATTTCGATTTTTGTACAGATGGTTGCTAGTTATCATTTGACAACATCAACTGAGCCAGACCTCTAAAATTGCTAAATTTTTATCAATTTTGCTATTTTTACAGTTATTAATTCATTTAAAAAAATAATCTCAAATACTAGAAACCAAAATGATTTCGAACTTTGTACAGATGGTTCCTAGTTATTATTTGAAAACATTAAGTGAACCAGATCTCTAAAATTTGCTAACTTCTCGTCAATTTTGCTATTTTTTACAGTTATTAATTCAATTAAAAAAATAATCTCAAATACTAAAACCGTAAATAAATTCGAAAATTGTACAGATGGTTGCTAGTTATAATTTGAAAACATTAACTAAGCCAGATCTCTAAAATTTGCTTACTTCTCGTCAATTTTGCTATTTTTACATTTATTAATTCATTTAAAAAAATAATCTCAAATACTGGAAACCAAAATGATTTCGAACTTTGTACAGATGGTTCCTAGTTATTATTTGAAAACATTAACTAAGCCAGATCTCTAAACTTTGCTAACTTCTCGTCAATTTTGCTATTTTTTACATTTATTAATTCATTTAAAAAAATAATCTCAAATACTAGAAACCAAAATGAATTCGAACTTTGTACAGATGGTTGCTAGTTATCATTTGACAACATTAACTGAGCCAGACCTCTAAAATTGCTAAATTTTTATCAATTTTGCTATTTTTACAGTTATTAATTCATTTAAAAAAATAATCTCAAATACTGGAAACCAAAATGATTTCGAACTTTGTACAGATGGTTCCTAGTTATTATTTGAAAACATTTACTGAACCAGATTTCTAAAATTTGCTAACTTCTCGTCAATTTTGCTATTTTTTACAGTTATTAATTCAATTAAAAAAATATTCTCAAATACTAAAACCGTAAATAAATTCGAAAATTGTACAGATGATTGCTAGTTATTATTTGAAAACATTAAGTGAACCAAATCTCTAAAATTTACTACCTTGTCATCAATTTTGCTATTTTTACAGTTATTAATTCATTTAAAAAAATAATCTCAAATACTAGAAACCAAAATGATTTCGAACTTTGTACAGATGGTTGCTAGTTATAATTTGAAAACATTAACTAAGCCAGATCTCTAAAATTTGCTTACTTCTCGTCAATTTTGCTATTTTTTACAGTTATTAATTCAATTAAAAAAATAATCTCAAATACTAAAACCGTAAATAAATTCGAAAATTGTACAGATGGTTGCTAGTTATAATTTGAAAACATTAACTAAGCCAGATCTCTAAAATTTGCTTACTTCTCGTCAATTTTGCTATTTTTTACATTTATTAATTCATTTAAAAAAATAATCTCAAATACTGGAAGCCAAAATGATTTCGAACTTTGTACAGATGGTTGCTAGTTATCATTTGACAACATTAACTGAGCCAGACCTCTAAAATTGCTAAATTTTTATCAATTTTGCTATTTTTACAGTTATTAATTCATTTAAAAAAATAATCTCAAATACTAGAAACCAAAATGAATTCGAACTTTGTACAGATGGTTGCTAGTTATCATTTGACAACATTAACTGAGCCAGACCTCTAAAATTTCTAAATTTTTATCAATTTTGCTATTTTTACAGTTATTAATTCATTTAAAAAAATAATCTCAAATACTAGAAACCAAAATGAATTCGAACTTTGTACAGATGGTTGCTAGTTATCATTTGACAACATTAACTGAGCCAGACCTAAAAAAATTAACTGAACCAGATTTCTAAAATTTGCTAACTTCTCGTCAATTTTGCTATTTTTTACAGTTATTAATTCATTTAAAAAAATAATCTCAAATACTAAAACCGTAAATAAATTCGAAAATTGTACAGATGGTTGTTAGTTATTATTTGATAACATTAGCTGAGCCAGACCTCTAAAATTTGCTACCTTGTCATCAATTTTGCTATTTTTACAGTTATTAATTCATTTAAAAAAATAATCTCAAATACTAGAAACCAAAATGATTTCGAACTTTGTACAGATGGTTGCTAGTTATCATTTGACAACATTAACTGAGCCAGACCTCTAAAATTGCTAAATTTTTATCAATTTTGCTATTTTTACAGTTATTAATTTATTTAAAAAAATAATCTCAAATACTAGAAACCAAAATGAATTCGAACTTTGTACAGATGGTTGCTAGTTATCATTTGACAACATTAACTGAGCCAGACCTCTAAAATTGCTAATTTTTTATCAATTTTGCTATTTTTACAGTTATTAATTCATTTAAAAAAATAATCTCAAATACTAGAAACCAAAATGATTTCGAACTTTGTACAGATGGTTCCTAGTTATTATTTGAAAACCTTAAGTGAACCAGATCTCTAAAATTTGCTAACTTCTCGTCAATTTTGCTATTTTTTACAGTTATTAATTCAATTAAAAAAATAATCTCAAATACTAAAACCGTAAATAAATTCGAAAATTGTACAGATGGTTGCTAGTTATAATTTGAAAACATTAACTAAGCCAGATCTCTAAAATTTGCTTACTTCTCGTCAATTTTGCTATTTTTACATTTATTAATTCATTTAAAAAAATAATCTCAAATACTGGAAACCAAAATGATTTCGAACTTTGTACAGATGGTTCCTAGTTATTATTTGAAAACATTAAGTGAACCAAATCTCTAAAATTTGCTACCTTGTCATCAATTTTGCTATTTTTACAGTTATTAATTCATTTAAAAAAATAATCTCAAATACTAGAAACCAAAATGAATTCGAACTTTGTACAGATGGTTGCTAGTTATAATTTGAAAACAATAACTAAGCCAGATCTCTAAAATTTGCTTACTTCTCGCAATTTTGCTATTTTTTACATTTATTAATTCATTTAAAAAAATAATCTCAAATACTGGAAACCAAAATGATTTCGAACTTTGTACAGATGGTTCCTAGTTATTATTTGAAAACATTAAGTGAACCAGATCTCTAAAATTTGCTAACTTCTCGTCAATTTTGCTATTTTTTACAGTTATTAATTCAATTAAAAAAATAATCTCAAATACTAAAACCGTAAATAAATTCGAAAATTGTACAGATGGTTCCTAGTTATTATTTGAAAACATTAAGTGAATCAAATCTCTAAAATTTGCTACCTTGTCATCAATTTTGCTATTTTTACAGTTATTAATTCATTTAAAAAAATAATCTCAAATACTAGAAACCAAAATGATTTCGAACTTTGTACAGATGGTTGCTAGTTATAATTTGAAAACATTAACTAAGCCAGATCTCTAAAATTTGCTAACTTCTCGTCAATTTTGCTATTTTTTACATTTATTAATTCATTTAAAAAAATAATCTCAAATACTAGAAACCAAAATGATTTCGAACTTTGTACAGATGGTTTCTAGATATCATTTGACAACATTAACTGAGCCAGACCTCTAAAATTGCTAATTTTTTATCAATTTTGCTATTTTTACAGTTATTAATTCATTTAAAAAAATAATCTCAAATACTAGAAACCAAAATGATTTCGAACTTTGTACAGATGGTTCCTAGTTATTATTTGAAAACATTAAGTGAACCAGATCTCTAAAATTTGCTAACTTCTCGTCAATTTTGCTATTTTTTACAGTTATTAATTCAATTAAAAAAATAATCTCAAATACTAAAACCGTAAATAAATTCGAAAATTGTACAGATGGTTGCTAGTTATAATTTGAAAACATTAACTAAGCCAGATCTCTAAAATTTGCTTACTTCTCGTCAATTTTGCTATTTTTACATTTATTAATTCATTTAAAAAAATAATCTCAAATACTGGAAACCAAAATGATTTCGAACTTTGTACAGATGGTTTCTAGTTATTATTTGAAAACATTAAGTGAACCAAATCTCTAAAATTTGCTACCTTGTCATCAATTTTGCTATTTTACAGTTATTAATTCATTTAAAAAAATAATCTCAAATACTAGAAACCAAAATGAATTCGAACTTTATACAGATGGTTGCTAGTTATAATTTGAAAACATTAACTAAGCCAGATCTCTAAAATTTGCTTACTTCTCGCAATTTTGCTATTTTTTACATTTATTAATTCATTTAAAAAAATAATCTCAAATACTGGAAACCAAAATGATTTCGAACTTTGTACAGATGGTTCCTAGTTATTATTTGAAAACATTAAGTGAACCAGATCTCTAAAATTTGCTAACTTCTCGTCAATTTTGCTATTTTTTACAGTTATTAATTCAATTAAAAAAATAATCTCAAATACTAAAACCGTAAATAAATTCGAAAATTGTACAGATGGTTCCTAGTTATTATTTGAAAACATTAAGTGAACCAAATCTCTAAAATTTGCTACCTTGTCATCAATTTTGCTATTTTTACAGTTATTAATTCATTTAAAAAAATAATCTCAAATACTAGAAACCAAAATGATTTCGAACTTTGTACAGATGGTTGCTAGTTATAATTTGAAAACATTAACTAAGCCAGATCTCTAAAATTGCTAAATTTTTATCAATTTTGCTATTTTTACAGTTATTAATTCATTTAAAAAAATAATCTCAAATACTAGAAACCAAAATGAATTCGAACTTTGTACAGATGGTTGCTAGTTATCATTTGACAACATTAACTGAGCCAGACCTCTAAAATTGCTAAATTCTTATCAATTTTGCTATTTTTACAGTTACTAATTCATTTAAAAAAATAATCTCAAATACTAGAAACCAAAATGATTTCGAACTTTGTACAGATGGTTGCTAGTTATAATTTGAAAACATTAACTAAGCCAGATCTCTAAAATTTGCTAACTTCTCGTCAATTTTGCTATTTTTTACATTTATTAATTCATTTAAAAAAATAATCTCAAATACTAGAAACCAAAATGAATTCGAACTTTGTACAGATGGTTGCTAGTTATCATTTGACAACATTAACTGAGCCAGACCTCTAAAATTGCTAAATTTTTATCAATTTTTCTATTTTTACAGTTATTAATTCATTTAAAAAAATAATCTCAAATACTAGAAACCAAAATGAATTCGAACTTTGTACAGATGGTTGCTAGTTATCATTTGAAAACATTAACTGAGCCAGATCTCTAAAATTTGCTTACTTCTCGTCAATTTTGCTATTTTTACAATTATTAATTCATTTATTTATTTATTTATTTATTTATTTATTTATTTGATCCACCAACATTTGTTCACATCATCACATACGTAAGAAAAATATACAATAGGTACACATAACTTAAAACTAGGTGTGACAAACATTTATAGGTAGATACATCATGCTTAATTACTATCTAAATTAGACCTCCCAGCGCGAGCCGCAGTAAAAACAAAAACAAAAATTAAAAAAAGGTAAAGTTAAAAAAAAAAAAAAAAAAATTAAATAAACAATGAAAAGATTAAATTAAAAACTAAAAGTGAACCATAAGACGGACAAATACAATTTTAAGGTGACCGAGGTAAGGTGTTTAACAGTGACCGAATTCTTTTCGTTGAGTCGTCATAAATATCAAATACGTCGCTGTAATCATTAACCAGCTTGCTAAGTCTGGAAACGGGGGAGTTTGATCCGAACACAGTTTTTCGAGGTGGTGGATATAAGGGAGTTATTTTGTAACGAGGAGGCCTTATTGGTACACGTATGTTAAATTTATGTAATAGCTGAGGGCAATCAATCTCATTAGTGAAAATTTTGGAAGCAAAAAACAGGTCCAAGCGCTTTCTACGTTCATCTAAGGAAATCATCCTGAAGTACTTCAGCCGTTCACGATAAGACCGCATTTTCCTTTTTGACAACCCGTTTGCAAACAAAAGGTAGTTTAAAAACCTTTTTTGCACACGTTCAATCTGTAGAGAATGAGTCGCATAGTGAGGCCTCCAGACCACCGAACAATACTCCAAGATGCTGCGCACAAGAGAATTATATAACAGTATCCGAACCCTATTACAACGCAACCCCGCAGCATTCCTCAGCAAAAACCCCAACATTTTTGAAGCCCGATTTACAATTTGTTCAGTATGTGGTACGAATGTCAATTTTTTGTCGAATAGTACACCCAAGTCACGGATCTGCTCAAGTTCCGCGATGCTATTGTGAGCAATATGGTATTGGAACGTGACAAAGTTTCTCCTACGGCCGAACTGTACGAAAAAACACTTTTTAGTGTTAAGCTCCATTTCATTGCGCAAACACCAATTGACCAACTCGTCGAGGTCTCTCTGTAGCAACACGGAATCCCGCTCAGAATGTATCACTTTAGCTATTTTTAGATCATCAGCATACATATAAGTTTGAGAAAATCTAACGACAGAAGGTATATCATTAACAAATATAGTGAACAAGATTGGTCCCAGATGAGAGCCCTGTGGTACACCGGAAGTTATCTTCCGTGATTTAGAATGAAATCCATTAATCACCACGGAAAATGTACGATTTTCCAAGTAAGACCTTATCCATTCCAGTAAATTCCCAAAAATTCCGTAAGCAGAAATTTTCCTTATCAATATATCATGGGGTAAACAATCAAAAGCTTTACTGAAATCGGTATATACAACGTCTACCTGATTATGAGAATCCAAAGCCTCTGTTAAGTTTTCTGTGAGATCCACTAAATTAGTACAAACCGAACGAGATTGAACAAAGCCATGTTGATGATTGCATAAACTTTGCTTAAAGTGACGTTGTATAAAAGGGCATACAAGCGACTCTAATACCTTAGCTAGTGTTGACAAAATAGAAATGGGCCGATAGTTTGATATAATATTTTCGTCATTAGCCTTGTGAACTGGGACCACTCTTGCTTTCTTCCATTCTGTGGGAAACTCTCCCGTTTGTAAGGACATATTAAATATTAGCAGTAAAGGCTCAACCAAGTATGTAGCACATCTTTTTAAGAAGATGGGTGGGATCCCGTCCGGGCCTGCACCCTTGCCCTCATCAAGACTTTTAAGCTTTCTCAGTAAAGCACCACCATTTATAAGAGGTATTGTTAAATTTTGACTGCTACCCACGTTGTAATCCAAAGAATCCCTACGATCAGACTTTCGGAGACTACTGTTTTTATATGCAGATGCAAAGTGTGATGCAAACATTTCACAAATTTTCACACCGTCTGAGGTAACTACAAAGCCATCAGTTATACTTGTAGGATAGGAACTAGTACCTCCGCGTTTAGCTTTAACATATGACCAGAAGTGTTTAGGGTTCTTCGAAATATTTTTTTCAGACTCACTAATGTATTTATTGTAAGACAAAACGGCCAAACGAGTGCAACGTGAATTTAATAGCCTCAGCTCCAATTCATCCATTGGATTTTTATATTTTCGGAAACGACACCTAACATTATATTTTTCTTTTAAACATCTTTTTAAGTTACGATCAAACCAGGCCGGGTATTGTGATTTTTTAACTTTATGTTTAGGAACATATTTCTCAATTATGGTACCGATAGTATTATAAAATTTTACGAGTATGTTATTCACATCATTGCTCTTCCCAAATATTTCTGCCCAGTTACATTTTCCAAGCTCTATACCAATATTCATGAAATCGGCCTTGTAGAAGTTAAATTTAAATGTTTGATGGTTAAATGGGAGTCTGGGCTGCTCGACAAATGAGAATTCCACGTCTAAAGCAGGGTGTAGCTGGTCAATGATACAGAACGCAGAAGGACTCGGACGAACCATACAATTAGGCAAATTAGACAATACGAGGTCAAGAATTCTGTCTGATTTATTAAGTACTTTGTTATATTGTTTAAGGTCATATACATTGAGTAAATCAATCAGAGGTTGACACAAAACTGGTACTCTAAAATTACAAGAAGTGTCCGCTACCGAACTCCAATTAATATTAGCTAGATTAAAGTCACCCAAAATACAATGACGATCACAATTATCAAGCACAACACCACAATTATCAACAAAGTGACTCAACATAGAACTATGCACTGGAGGAGGTAGGTATACTGCGCAGAGAGCTACCCGTCGCGAGGTATGCGATGTAGGAATTTCAAGTATGACCCAGAGGTCTTCAAGTTTAGATTCCCAACTAATCATACGTTTGGAAACTATTCGTCTAGAAACTGCCACAAGAACACCCCCACCCTCCTTTTTGTGAATTAATTCAGCACTACTCCTATCTCTTCTATGAACCACATACCTCTCGTCAAACAGCTCACTGTCAGACACCGAGTCGTTCAGCCACGTTTCTGTAAGAACAATTATGTCGTAGTCATTACAAAGCACTCCCTGAAGAAATTCATGTGTCTTTGTTCTCAGACCTCGTGTATTTTGGTAGTACAAACTAATAAAATCGAATTCTAAAATTAAATTGACAATAATATACTAGCTCCACAAGAAAATAAATCATAATAGTACGGATATAAACTAAAATAAGGAAAAACTTAATTCATTTTATCTTTTTTAACATGTCCAAACTCTTTACCAGAATGCACTCAGTCTCGTCGTTTTTCCTTAGAAAAACTCGGCCATTTCGAATCCAAACATATTTATATCTAAACTCCTTTGCCACTTTTCTAGCTGCTGCATGGAGTGCCTTGTTTGTGGGGGAAAAGTGTTCACAGACGTAGAACGGAGCACTATTCCCAGAAAAACCCAGTAATGCGGCATTCAGTTTACTTTGAAGAGGTTTTCCTTTGTTATATTTAATACACGCAGCAAGAAGCTCATCGCGTAATCTTGGCGAAGAGAGCTGAACAACTATTGATCTAGGGCGTGGAGAGCTACGATTTTGCTTGGAAGTGCGGGTGCAGTTTACTATGTCATCCTCCTTCAGCTGACATTTGACTGTATTTCCCAGATCACAGACAATTTTTAGGAGGTTTTCGTTTTTGCTTTCCGGCACACATTGAAGTTCAACATTATTTTGTCTCGAATGTTGCTCCATTTGATCAATTATTCGATGTAGATTTTTAACCGTGGAGTCAAGGTCTTCTTTTTAGCTTCCAATTCAGATATTCTAAGCTTAAAAACCTCAACATCCTTCTTCATGTCTTCATACTTGTCGTCTGTAAAGCTCACAAACTTTTTAATTTCAGTCATATCCTCTTCCAACGCTTTTATCTTACTGTCAATAATCCTTCCAACGCTATCCTCCATCTTCAAAAATATCTCACCCACCTTCTTCTCCATAACCTCCTCTATTAGCTCGCGTAAATCATCCCGAGAAATACTACTTATCTGTTGGGTGGGCGGGGAATGAAGTGCCGGTCTTTTACTTCCTCTTATATTCGAAACGTTGCGAACAGGCGTGTGATCCTGCTTTACAGGTTTAGAGGTGTTACGATTACATTCCGGGCAATTCCAACCAGTCCGCATTTTCGTGTCGAACAGAGCCTCATCAAGAGACATGCATGCTAAATGAAAATTCTTTTTACACCTCGAACATGTAACAAAGTCGTCGTTATTATCTGCTTGCGGCAAACAGCAACCCCACCTTGACCGTGACATCCTTTTATTCAACGGGAAGAATAATAATTAAAAAAGGTAAATAAAATAGGCAGTAAGTTTAAATATTGTCCTCGATGTCCTCTCAGAGTCAAATACGTTTGTGAGTCTTATCTGCTTATTTATCTATGATTTGTTGCTTGAAAAACGTCATACAATGTGACAAGAATCTTCTGCATGCGATAGTGGCGCTTCTGCGCAGTGCGTAAGGTTGAGATTTGATCACTGATTCACCTGGGACACTATGATTATAATAATTATTCAACTGACCGCACAAATAAATTACGAAAAAATATTACGCTGCGTTATATTAAGTTATTTACGATAATTTACAACTTTAGCACGGTTATTTAATTCACTAATGTATTTCAATAATATTAATGCACTGAAGTACTATAACTGATGCGAAAGAATATCAATACTAACAACTTTAAACTAATATTTTTGCGGAACGCGCTCAAAGAAGTGTTAACTAGACGAGTTGACTGATTTAAAAAAATAATCTCAAATACTAGAAACCAAAATGATTTCGAACTTTGTACAGATGGTTTCTAGTTATCATTTGACAACATTAACTGAGCCAGACCTCTAAAATTGCTAAATTTTTATCAATTTTGCTATTTTTACAGTTATTAATTCATTTAAAACAATAATCTCAAATACTGGAAACCAAAATGATTTCGAACTTTGTACAGATGGTTCCTAGTTATTATTTGAAAACATTTACTGAACCAGATTTCTAAAATTTGCTAACTTCTCGTCAATTTTGCTATTTTTTACAGTTATTAATTCATTTAAAAAAATAATCTCAAATACTGGAAACCAAAATGATTTCGAACTTTGTACAGATGGTTCCTAGTTATTATTTGAAAACATTTACTGAACCAGATTTCTAAAATTTGCTAACTTCTCGTCAATTTTGCTATTTTTTACAGTTATTAATTCAATTAAAAAAATAATCTCAAATACTAAAACCGTAAATAAATTCGAAAATTGTACAGATGATTGCTAGTTATTATTTGATAACATTAGCTGAGCCAGACCTCTATAATTTGCTACTTTGTCATCAATTTTGCTATTTTTACAGTTACTAATTCATTTAAAAAAAATAATCTCAAATACTAGAAACCAAAATGATTTCGAACTTTGTACAGATGGTTGCTAGTTATAATTTGAAAACATTAACTAAGCCAGATCTCTAAAATTTGCTAACTTCTCGTCAATTTTGCTATTTTTTACATTTATTAATTCATTTAAAAAAATAATCTCAAATACTAGAAACCAAAATGAATTCGAACTTTGTACAGATGGTTGCTAGTTATCATTTGACAACATTAACTGAGCCAGACCTCTAAAATTGCTAATTTTTTATCAATTTTGCTATTTTTACAGTTATTAATTCATTTAAAAAAATAATCTCAAATACTAGAAACCAAAATGATTTCGAACTTTGTACAGATGGTTGCTAGTTATCATTTGACAACATTAACTGAGCCAGACCTCGAAAATTGCTAATTTTTTATCAATTTTGCTATTTTTACAGTTATTAATTCATTTAAAAAAATAATCTCAAATACTAGAAACCAAAATGATTTCGAACTTTGTACAGATGGTTGCTAGTTATCATTTGACAACATTAACTGAGCCAGACCTCTAAAACTGCTAAATTTTTATCAATTTTGCTATTTTTACAGTTATTAATTCATTTAAAAAAATAATCTCAAATACTGGAAACCAAAATGATTTCGAACTTTGTACAGATGGTTGCTAGTTATCATTTGATAACATTAACTGAGCCAGACCTCTAAAATTGCTAATTTTTTATCAATTTTGCTATTTTTACAGTTATTAATTCATTTAAAAAAATAATCTCAAATACTAGAAACCAAAATGATTTCGAACTTTGTACAGATGGTTCCTAGTTATTATTTGAAAACATTAAGTGAACCAGATCTCTAAAATTTGCTAACTTCTCGTCAATTTTGCTATTTTTTACAGTTATTAATTCAATTAAAAAAATAATCTCAAATAGTAAAACCGTAAATAAATTCGAAAATTGTACAGATGGTTCCTAGTTATTATTTGAAAACATTAAGTGAACCAAATCTCTAAAATTTGCTACCTTGTCATCAATTTTGCTATTTTTACAGTTATTAATTCATTTAAAAAAATAATCTCAAATACTAGAAACCAAAATGATTTCGAACTTTGTACAGATGGTTGCTAGTTATAATTTGAAAACATTAACTAAGCCAGATCTCTAAAATTTGCTTACTTCTCGTCAATTTTGCTATTTTTTACATTTATTAATTCATTTAAAAAAATAATCTCAAATACTGGAAGCCAAAATGATTTCGAACTTTGTACAGATGGTTGCTAGTTATCATTTGACAACTTTAACTGAGCCAGACCTCTAAAATTGCTAATTTTTTATCAATTTTGCTATTTTTACAGTTATTAATTCATTTAAAAAAATAATCTCAAATACTAGAAACCAAAATGATTTCGAACTTTGTACAGATGGTTGCTAGTTATCATTTGACAACATTAACTGAGCCAGACCTCGAAAATTGCTAATTTTTTATCAATTTTGCTATTTTTTAGTTATTAATTCATTTAAAAAAATAATCTCAAATACTAGAAACCAAAATGATTTCGAACTTTGTACAGATGGTTCCTAGTTATTATTTGAAAACATTAAGTGAACCAGATCTCTAAAATTTGCTAACTTCTCGTCAATTTTGCTATTTTTTACATTTATTAATTCATTTAAAAAAATAATCTCAAATACTAGAAACCAAAATGATTTCGAACTTTGTACAGATGGTTGCTAGTTATCATTTGACAACATTAACTGAGCCAGACCTCTAAAATTGCTAAATTTTTATCAATTTTGCTATTTTTACAGTTATTAATTCATTTAAAAAAATAATCTCAAATACTGGAAACCAAAATGATTTCGAACTTTGTACAGATGGTTTCTAGTTATCATTTGACAACATTAACTGAGCCAGACCTCTAAAATTGCTAAATTTTTATCAATTTTGCTATTTTTACAGTTATTAATTCATTTAAAAAAATAATCTCAAATACTAGAAACCAAAATGAATTCGAACTTTGTACAGATGGTTGCTAGTTATCATTTGACAACATTAACTGAGCCAGACCTCTAAAATTGCTAAATTTTTATCAATTTTGCTATTTTTACAGTTATTAATTCATTTAAAAAAATAATCTCAAATACTAGAAACCAAAATGATTTCGAACTTTGTACAGATGGTTCCTAGTTATTATTTGAAAACATTAAGTGAACCAGATCTCTAAAATTTGCTAACTTCTCGTCAATTTTGCTATTTTTTACAGTTATTAATTCAATTAAAAAAATAATCTCAAATACTAAAACCGTAAATAAATTCGAAAATTGTACAGATGGTTGCTAGTTATAATTTGAAAACATTAACTAAGCCAGATCTCTAAAATTTGCTAACTTCTCGTCAATTTTGCTATTTTTTACAATTATTAATTCAATTAAAAAAATAATCTCAAATACTAAAACCGTAAATAAATTCGAAAATTGTACAGATGGTTGCTAGTTATAATTTGAAAACATTAACTAAGCCAGATCTCTAAAATTTGCTTACTTCTCGTCAATTTTGCTATTTTTTACATTTATTAATTCATTTAAAAAAATAATCTCAAATACTAGAAACCAAAATGATTTCGAACTTTGTACAGATGGTTGCTAGTTATAATTTGAAAACATTAACTAAGCCAGATCTCTAAAATTTGCTTACTTCTCGTCAATTTTGCTATTTTTTACATTTATTAATTCATTTAAAAAAATAATCTCAAATACTAGAAACCAAAATGAATTCGAACTTTGTACAGATGGTTGCTAGTTATCATTTGACAACATTAACTGAGCCAGACCTCTAAAATTGCTAAATTTTTATCAATTTTGCTATTTTTACAGTTATTAATTCATTTAAAAAAATAATCTCAAATACTAGAAACCAAAATGATTTCGAACTTTGTACAGATGGTTCCTAGTTATTATTTGAAAACATTAAGTGAACCAGATCTCTAAAATTTGCTAACTTCTCGTCAATTTTGCTATTTTTTACAGTTATTAATTCAATTAAAAAAATAATCTCAAATACTAAAACCGTAAATAAATTCGAAAATTGTACAGATGGTTGCTAGTTATAATTTGAAAACATTAACTAAGCCAGATCTCTAAAATTTGCTTACTTCTCGTCAATTTTGCTATTTTTACAGTTATTAATTCATTTAAAAAAATAATCTCAAATACTAGAAACCAAAATGATTTCGAACTTTGTACAGATGGTTCCTAGTTATTATTTGAAAACATTAAGTGAACCAGATCTCTAAAATTTGCTACCCTGTCATCAATTTTGCTATTTTTACAGTTATTAATTCATTTAAAAAAATATTCTCAAATACTAGAAACCAAAATGAATTCGAACTTTGTACAGATGGTTGCTAGTTATCATTTGACAACATTAACTGAGCCAGACCTCTAAAATTGCTAAATTTTAATCAATTTTGCTATTTTTACAGTTATTAATTCATTTAAAAAAATAATCTCAAATACTAGAAACCAAAATGAATTCGAACTTTGTACAGATGGTTGCTAGTTATCATTTGACAACATTAACTGAGCCAGACCTCTAAAATTGCTAAATTTTTATCAATTTTGCTATTTTTACAGTTATTAATTCATTTAAAAAAATAATCTCAAATACTAGAAACCAAACTGATTTCGAACTTTGTACAGATGGTTCCTAGTTGTTATTTGAAAACATTTACTGAACCAGATTTCTAAAATTTGCTAACTTCTCGTCAATTTTGCTATTTTTTTACAGTTATTAATTCATTTAAAAAAATAATCTCAAATACTAGAAACCAAAATGATTTCGAACTTTGTACAGATGGTTCCTAGTTATTATTTGAAAACATTTACTGAACCAGATTTCTAAAATTTGCTAACTTCTCGTCAATTTTGCTATTTTTTACAGTTATTAATTCATTTAAAAAAATAATCTCAAATACTGGAAACCAAAATGATTTCGAACTTTGTACAGATGGTTCCTAGTTATTATTTGAAAACATTAAGTGAACCAAATCTCTAAAATTTGCTACCTTGTCATCAATTTTGCTATTTTTACAGTTATTAATTCATTTAAAAAAATAATCTCAAATACTAGAAACCAAAATGATTTCGAACTTTGTACAGATGGTTGCTAGTTATAATTTGAAAACATTAACTAAGCCAGATCTCTAAAATTTGCTTACTTCTCGTCAATTTTGCTATTTTTTACATTTATTAATTCATTTAAAAAAATAATCTCAAATACTAGAAACCAAAATGAATTCGAACTTTGTACAGATGGTTGCTAGTTATCATTTGACAACATTAACTGAGCCAGACCTCTAAAATTGCTAAATTTTAATCAATTTTGCTATTTTTACAGTTATTAATTCATTTAAAAAAATAATCTCAAATACTAGAAACCAAAATGATTTCGAACTTTGTACAGATGGTTGCTAGTTATCATTTGACAACATTAACTGAGCCAGACCTCTAAAATTGCTAAATTTTTATCAATTTTGCTATTTTTACATTTATTAATTCATTTAAAAAAATAATCTCAAATACTAGAAACCAAAATGATTTCGATTTTTGTACAGATGGTTGCTAGTTATCATTTGACAACATCAACTGAGCCAGACCTCTAAAATTGCTAAATTTTTATCAATTTTGCTATTTTTTAGTTATTAATTCATTTAAAAAAATAATCTCAAATACTAGAAACCAAAATGATTTCGAACTTTGTACAGATGGTTCCTAGTTATTATTTGAAAACATTAAGTGAACCAGATCTCTAAAATTTGCTAACTTCTCGTCAATTTTGCTATTTTTTACATTTATTAATTCATTTAAAAAAATAATCTCAAATACTAGAAACCAAAATGATTTCGAACTTTGTACAGATGGTTGCTAGTTATCATTTGACAACATTAACTGAGCCAGACCTCTAAAATTGCTAAATTTTTATCAATTTTGCTATTTTTACAGTTATTAATTCATTTAAAAAAATAATCTCAAATACTAGAAACCAAAATGATTTCGAACTTTGTACAGATGGTTCCTAGTTATTATTTGAAAACATTAAGTGAACCAGATCTCTAAAATTTGCTAACTTCTCGTCAATTTTGCTATTTTTTACAGTTATTAATTCAATTAAAAAAATAATCTCAAATACTAAAACCGTAAATAAATTCGAAAATTGTACAGATGGTTGCTAGTTATAATTTGAAAACATTAACTAAGCCAGATCTCTAAAATTTGCTTACTTCTCGTCAATTTTGCTATTTTTACAGTTATTAATTCATTTAAAAAAATAATCTCAAATACTAGAAACCAAAATGAATTCGAACTTTGTACAGATGGTTGCTAGTTATCATTTGACAACATTAACTGAGCCAGACCTCTAAAATTGCTAAATTTTTATCAATTTTGCTATTTTTACAGTTATTAATTCATTTAAAAAAATAATCTCAAATACTAGAAACCAAACTGATTTCGAACTTTGTACAGATGGTTCCTAGTTGTTATTTGAAAACATTTACTGAACCAGATTTCTAAAATTTGCTAACTTCTCGTCAATTTTGCTATTTTTTACAGTTATTAATTCATTTAAAAAAATAATCTCAAATACTAGAAACCAAAATGATTTCGAACTTTGTACAGATGGTTCCTAGTTATTATTTGAAAACATTTACTGAACCAGATTTCTAAAATTTGCTAACTTCTCGTCAATTTTGCTATTTTTTACAGTTATTAATTCATTTAAAAAAATAATCTCAAATACTGGAAACCAAAATGATTTCGAACTTTGTACAGATGGTTCCTAGTTATTATTTGAAAACATTAAGTGAACCAAATCTCTAAAATTTGCTACCTTGTCATCAATTTTGCTATTTTTACAGTTATTAATTCATTTAAAAAAATAATCTCAAATACTAGAAACCAAAATGATTTCGAACTTTGTACAGATGGTTGCTAGTTATAATTTGAAAACATTAACTAAGCCAGATCTCTAAAATTTGCTTACTTCTCGTCAATTTTGCTATTTTTTACATTTATTAATTCATTTAAAAAAATAATCTCAAATACTAGAAACCAAAATGAATTCGAACTTTGTACAGATGGTTGCTAGTTATCATTTGACAACATTAACTGAGCCAGACCTCTAAAATTGCTAAATTTTAATCAATTTTGCTATTTTTACAGTTATTAATTCATTTAAAAAAATAATCTCAAATACTAGAAACCAAAATGATTTCGAACTTTGTACAGATGGTTGCTAGTTATCATTTGACAACATTAACTGAGCCAGACCTCTAAAATTGCTAAATTTTTATCAATTTTGCTATTTTTACATTTATTAATTCATTTAAAAAAATAATCTCAAATACTAGAAACCAAAATGATTTCGATTTTTGTACAGATGGTTGCTAGTTATCATTTGACAACATCAACTGAGCCAGACCTCTAAAATTGCTAAATTTTTATCAATTTTGCTATTTTTACAGTTATTAATTCATTTAAAAAAATAATCTCAAATACTAGAAACCAAAATGATTTCGAACTTTGTACAGATGGTTCCTAGTTATTATTTGAAAACATTAAGTGAACCAGATCTCTAAAATTTGCTAACTTCTCGTCAATTTTGCTATTTTTTACAGTTATTAATTCAATTAAAAAAATAATCTCAAATACTAAAACCGTAAATAAATTCGAAAATTGTACAGATGGTTGCTAGTTATAATTTGAAAACATTAACTAAGCCAGATCTCTAAAATTTGCTTACTTCTCGTCAATTTTGCTATTTTTACAGTTATTAATTCATTTAAAAAAATAATCTCAAATACTGGAAACCAAAATGATTTCGAACTTTGTACAGATGGTTCCTAGTTATTATTTGAAAACATTAACTAAGCCAGATCTCTAAAATTTGCTAACTTCTCGTCAATTTTGCTATTTTTTACATTTATTAATTCATTTAAAAAAATAATCTCAAATACTAGAAACCAAAATGAATTCGAACTTTGTACAGATGGTTGCTAGTTATCATTTGACAACATTAACTGAGCCAGACCTCTAAAATTGCTAAATTTTTATCAATTTTGCTATTTTTACAGTTATTAATTCATTTAAAAAAATAATCTCAAATACTGGAAACCAAAATGATTTCGAACTTTGTACAGATGGTTCCTAGTTATTATTTGAAAACATTTACTGAACCAGATTTCTAAAATTTGCTAACTTCTCGTCAATTTTGCTATTTTTTACAGTTATTAATTCAATTAAAAAAATATTCTCAAATACTAAAACCGTAAATAAATTCGAAAATTGTACAGATGATTGCTAGTTATTATTTGAAAACATTAAGTGAACCAAATCTCTAAAATTTACTACCTTGTCATCAATTTTGCTATTTTTACAGTTATTAATTCATTTAAAAAAATAATCTCAAATACTAGAAACCAAAATGATTTCGAACTTTGTACAGATGGTTGCTAGTTATAATTTGAAAACATTAACTAAGCCAGATCTCTAAAATTTGCTTACTTCTCGTCAATTTTGCTATTTTTTTACAGTTATTAATTCAATTAAAAAAATAATCTCAAATACTAAAACCGTAAATAAATTCGAAAATTGTACAGATGGTTGCTAGTTATAATTTGAAAACATTAACTAAGCCAGATCTCTAAAATTTGCTTACTTCTCGTCAATTTTGCTATTTTTTACATTTATTAATTCATTTAAAAAAATAATCTCAAATACTGGAAGCCAAAATGATTTCGAACTTTGTACAGATGGTTGCTAGTTATCATTTGACAACATTAACTGAGCCAGACCTCTAAAATTGCTAAATTTTTATCAATTTTGCTATTTTTACAGTTATTAATTCATTTAAAAAAATAATCTCAAATACTAGAAACCAAAATGAATTCGAACTTTGTACAGATGGTTGCTAGTTATCATTTGACAACATTAACTGAGCCAGACCTCTAAAATTGCTAAATTTTTATCAATTTTGCTATTTTTACAGTTATTAATTCATTTAAAAAAATAATCTCAAATACTAGAAACCAAAATGAATTCGAACTTTGTACAGATGGTTGCTAGTTATCATTTGACAACATTAACTGAGCCAGACCTAAAAAAATTAACTGAACCAGATTTCTAAAATTTGCTAACTTCTCGTCAATTTTGCTATTTTTTACAGTTATTAATTCATTTAAAAAAATAATCTCAAATACTAAAACCGTAAATAAATTCGAAAATTGTACAGATGGTTGTTAGTTATTATTTGATAACATTAGCTGAGCCAGACCTCTAAAATTTGCTACCTTGTCATCAATTTTGCTATTTTTACAGTTATTAATTCATTTAAAAAAATAATCTCAAATACTAGAAACCAAAATGATTTCGAACTTTGTACAGATGGTTGCTAGTTATCATTTGACAACATTAACTGAGCCAGACCTCTAAAATTGCTAAATTTTTATCAATTTTGCTATTTTTACAGTTATTAATTCATTTAAAAAAATAATCTCAAATACTAGAAACCAAAATGAATTCGAACTTTGTACAGATGGTTGCTAGTTATCATTTGACAACATTAACTGAGCCAGACCTCTAAAATTGCTAATTTTTTATCAATTTTGCTATTTTTACAGTTATTAATTCATTTAAAAAAATAATCTCAAATACTAGAAACCAAAATGATTTCGAACTTTGTACAGATGGTTCCTAGTTATTATTTGAAAACCTTAAGTGAACCAGATCTCTAAAATTTGCTAACTTCTCGTCAATTTTGCTATTTTTTACAGTTATTAATTCAATTAAAAAAATAATCTCAAATACTAAAACCGTAAATAAATTCGAAAATTGTACAGATGGTTGCTAGTTATAATTTGAAAACATTAACTAAGCCAGATCTCTAAAATTTGCTTACTTCTCGTCAATTTTGCTATTTTTACATTTATTAATTCATTTAAAAAAATAATCTCAAATACTGGAAACCAAAATGATTTCGAACTTTGTACAGATGGTTCCTAGTTATTATTTGAAAACATTAAGTGAACCAAATCTCTAAAATTTGCTACCTTGTCATCAATTTTGCTATTTTTACAGTTATTAATTCATTTAAAAAAATAATCTCAAATACTAGAAACCAAAATGAATTCGAACTTTGTACAGATGGTTGCTAGTTATAATTTGAAAACAATAACTAAGCCAGATCTCTAAAATTTGCTTACTTCTCGCAATTTTGCTATTTTTTACATTTATTAATTCATTTAAAAAAATAATCTCAAATACTGGAAACCAAAATGATTTCGAACTTTGTACAGATGGTTCCTAGTTATTATTTGAAAACATTAAGTGAACCAGATCTCTAAAATTTGCTAACTTCTCGTCAATTTTGCTATTTTTTACAGTTATTAATTCAATTAAAAAAATAATCTCAAATACTAAAACCGTAAATAAATTCGAAAATTGTACAGATGGTTCCTAGTTATTATTTGAAAACATTAAGTGAATCAAATCTCTAAAATTTGCTACCTTGTCATCAATTTTGCTATTTTTACAGTTATTAATTCATTTAAAAAAATAATCTCAAATACTAGAAACCAAAATGATTTCGAACTTTGTACAGATGGTTGCTAGTTATAATTTGAAAACATTAACTAAGCCAGATCTCTAAAATTTGCTAACTTCTCGTCAATTTTGCTATTTTTTACATTTATTAATTCATTTAAAAAAATAATCTCAAATACTAGAAACCAAAATGATTTCGAACTTTGTACAGATGGTTTCTAGATATCATTTGACAACATTAACTGAGCCAGACCTCTAAAATTGCTAATTTTTTATCAATTTTGCTATTTTTACAGTTATTAATTCATTTAAAAAAATAATCTCAAATACTAGAAACCAAAATGATTTCGAACTTTGTACAGATGGTTCCTAGTTATTATTTGAAAACATTAAGTGAACCAGATCTCTAAAATTTGCTAACTTCTCGTCAATTTTGCTATTTTTTACAGTTATTAATTCAATTAAAAAAATAATCTCAAATACTAAAACCGTAAATAAATTCGAAAATTGTACAGATGGTTGCTAGTTATAATTTGAAAACATTAACTAAGCCAGATCTCTAAAATTTGCTTACTTCTCGTCAATTTTGCTATTTTTACATTTATTAATTCATTTAAAAAAATAATCTCAAATACTGGAAACCAAAATGATTTCGAACTTTGTACAGATGGTTTCTAGTTATTATTTGAAAACATTAAGTGAACCAAATCTCTAAAATTTGCTACCTTGTCATCAATTTTGCTATTTTACAGTTATTAATTCATTTAAAAAAATAATCTCAAATACTAGAAACCAAAATGAATTCGAACTTTATACAGATGGTTGCTAGTTATAATTTGAAAACATTAACTAAGCCAGATCTCTAAAATTTGCTTACTTCTCGCAATTTTGCTATTTTTTACATTTATTAATTCATTTAAAAAAATAATCTCAAATACTGGAAACCAAAATGATTTCGAACTTTGTACAGATGGTTCCTAGTTATTATTTGAAAACATTAAGTGAACCAGATCTCTAAAATTTGCTAACTTCTCGTCAATTTTGCTATTTTTTACAGTTATTAATTCAATTAAAAAAATAATCTCAAATACTAAAACCGTAAATAAATTCGAAAATTGTACAGATGGTTCCTAGTTATTATTTGAAAACATTAAGTGAACCAAATCTCTAAAATTTGCTACCTTGTCATCAATTTTGCTATTTTTACAGTTATTAATTCATTTAAAAAAATAATCTCAAATACTAGAAACCAAAATGATTTCGAACTTTGTACAGATGGTTGCTAGTTATAATTTGAAAACATTAACTAAGCCAGACCTCTAAAATTGCTAAATTTTTATCAATTTTGCTATTTTTACAGTTATTAATTCATTTAAAAAAATAATCTCAAATACTAGAAACCAAAATGAATTCGAACTTTGTACAGATGGTTGCTAGTTATCATTTGACAACATTAACTGAGCCAGACCTCTAAAATTGCTAAATTCTTATCAATTTTGCTATTTTTACAGTTACTAATTCATTTAAAAAAATAATCTCAAATACTAGAAACCAAAATGATTTCGAACTTTGTACAGATGGTTGCTAGTTATAATTTGAAAACATTAACTAAGCCAGATCTCTAAAATTTGCTAACTTCTCGTCAATTTTGCTATTTTTTACATTTATTAATTCATTTAAAAAAATAATCTCAAATACTAGAAACCAAAATGAATTCGAACTTTGTACAGATGGTTGCTAGTTATCATTTGACAACATTAACTGAGCCAGACCTCTAAAATTGCTAAATTTTTATCAATTTTTCTATTTTTACAGTTATTAATTCATTTAAAAAAATAATCTCAAATACTAGAAACCAAAATGAATTCGAACTTTGTACAGATGGTTGCTAGTTATCATTTGAAAACATTAACTGAGCCAGATCTCTAAAATTTGCTTACTTCTCGTCAATTTTGCTATTTTTACAATTATTAATTCATTTATTTATTTATTTATTTATTTATTTATTTATTTGATCCACCAACATTTGTTCACATCATCACATACGTAAGAAAAATATACAATAGGTACACATAACTTAAAACTAGGTGTGACAAACATTTATAGGTAGATACATCATGCTTAATTACTATCTAAATTAGACCTCCCAGCGCGAGCCGCAGTAAAAACAAAAACAAAAATTAAAAAAAGGTAAAGTTACAAAAAAAAAAAAAAAAATTAAATAAACAATGAAAAGATTAAATTAAAAACTAAAAGTGAACCATAAGACGGACAAATACAATTTTAAGGTGACCGAGGTAAGGTGTTTAACAGTGACCGAATTCTTTTCGTTGAGTCGTCATAAATATCAAATACGTCGCTGTAATCATTAACCAGCTTGCTAAGTCTGGAAACGGGGGAGTTTGATCCGAACACAGTTTTTCGAGGTGGTGGATATAAGGGAGTTATTTTGTAACGAGGAGGCCTTATTGGTACACGTATGTTAAATTTATGTAATAGCTGAGGGCAATCAATCTCATTAGTGAAAATTTTGGAAGCAAAAAACAGGTCCAAGCGCTTTCTACGTTCATCTAAGGAAATCATCCTGAAGTACTTCAGCCGTTCACGATAAGACCGCATTTTCCTTTTTGACAACCCGTTTGCAAACAAAAGGTAGTTTAAAAACCTTTTTTGCACACGTTCAATCTGTAGAGAATGAGTCGCATAGTGAGGCCTCCAGACCACCGAACAATACTCCAAGATGCTGCGCACAAGAGAATTATATAACAGTATCCGAACCCTATTACAACGCAACCCCGCAGCATTCCTCAGCAAAAACCCCAACATTTTTGAAGCCCGATTTACAATTTGTTCAGTATGTGGTACGAATGTCAATTTTTTGTCGAATAGTACACCCAAGTCACGGATCTGCTCAAGTTCCGCGATGCTATTGTGAGCAATATGGTATTGGAACGTGACAAAGTTTCTCCTACGGCCGAACTGTACGAAAAAACACTTTTTAGTGTTAAGCTCCATTTCATTGCGCAAACACCAATTGACCAACTCGTCGAGGTCTCTCTGTAGCAACACGGAATCCCGCTCAGAATGTATCACTTTAGCTATTTTTAGATCATCAGCATACATATAAGTTTGAGAAAATCTAACGACAGAAGGTATATCATTAACAAATATAGTGAACAAGATTGGTCCCAGATGAGAGCCCTGTGGTACACCGGAAGTTATCTTCCGTGATTTAGAATGAAATCCATTAATCACCACGGAAAATGTACGATTTTCCAAGTAAGACCTTATCCATTCCAGTAAATTCCCAAAAATTCCGTAAGCAGAAATTTTCCTTATCAATATATCATGGGGTAAACAATCAAAAGCTTTACTGAAATCGGTATATACAACGTCTACCTGATTATGAGAATCCAAAGCCTCTGTTAAGTTTTCTGTGAGATCCACTAAATTAGTACAAACCGAACGAGATTGAACAAAGCCATGTTGATGATTGCATAAACTTTGCTTAAAGTGACGTTGTATAAAAGGGCATACAAGCGACTCTAATACCTTAGCTAGTGTTGACAAAATAGAAATGGGCCGATAGTTTGATATAATATTTTCGTCATTAGCCTTGTGAACTGGGACCACTCTTGCTTTCTTCCATTCTGTGGGAAACTCTCCCGTTTGTAAGGACATATTAAATATTAGCAGTAAAGGCTCAACCAAGTATGTAGCACATCTTTTTAAGAAGATGGGTGGGATCCCGTCCGGGCCTGCACCCTTGCCCTCATCAAGACTTTTAAGCTTTCTCAGTAAAGCACCACCATTTATAAGAGGTATTGTTAAATTTTGACTGCTACCCACGTTGTAATCCAAAGAATCCCTACGATCAGACTTTCGGAGACTACTGTTTTTATATGCAGATGCAAAGTGTGATGCAAACATTTCACAAATTTTCACACCGTCTGAGGTAACTACAAAGCCATCAGTTATACTTGTAGGATAGGAACTAGTACCTCCGCGTTTAGCTTTAACATATGACCAGAAGTGTTTAGGGTTCTTCGAAATATTTTTTTCAGACTCACTAATGTATTTATTGTAAGACAAAACGGCCAAACGAGTGCAACGTGAATTTAATAGCCTCAGCTCCAATTCATCCATTGGATTTTTATATTTTCGGAAACGACACCTAACATTATATTTTTCTTTTAAACATCTTTTTAAGTTACGATCAAACCAGGCCGGGTATTGTGATTTTTTAACTTTATGTTTAGGAACATATTTCTCAATTATGGTACCGATAGTATTATAAAATTTTACGAGTATGTTATTCACATCATTGCTCTTCCCAAATATTTCTGCCCAGTTACATTTTCCAAGCTCTATACCAATATTCATGAAATCGGCCTTGTAGAAGTTAAATTTAAATGTTTGATGGTTAAATGGGAGTCTGGGCTGCTCGACAAATGAGAATTCCACGTCTAAAGCAGGGTGTAGCTGGTCAATGATACAGAACGCAGAAGGACTCGGACGAACCATACAATTAGGCAAATTAGACAATACGAGGTCAAGAATTCTGTCTGATTTATTAAGTACTTTGTTATATTGTTTAAGGTCATATACATTGAGTAAATCAATCAGAGGTTGACACAAAACTGGTACTCTAAAATTACAAGAAGTGTCCGCTACCGAACTCCAATTAATATTAGCTAGATTAAAGTCACCCAAAATACAATGACGATCACAATTATCAAGCACAACACCACAATTATCAACAAAGTGACTCAACATAGAACTATGCACTGGAGGAGGTAGGTATACTGCGCAGAGAGCTACCCGTCGCGAGGTATGCGATGTAGGAATTTCAAGTATGACCCAGAGGTCTTCAAGTTTAGATTCCCAACTAATCATACGTTTGGAAACTATTCGTCTAGAAACTGCCACAAGAACACCCCCACCCTCCTTTTTGTGAATTAATTCAGCACTACTCCTATCTCTTCTATGAACCACATACCTCTCGTCAAACAGCTCACTGTCAGACACCGAGTCGTTCAGCCACGTTTCTGTAAGAACAATTATGTCGTAGTCATTACAAAGCACTCCCTGAAGAAATTCATGTGTCTTTGTTCTCAGACCTCGTGTATTTTGGTAGTACAAACTAATAAAATCGAATTCTAAAATTAAATTGACAATAATATACTAGCTCCACAAGAAAATAAATCATAATAGTACGGATATAAACTAAAATAAGGAAAAACTTAATTCATTTTATCTTTTTTAACATGTCCAAACTCTTTACCAGAATGCACTCAGTCTCGTCGTTTTTCCTTAGAAAAACTCGGCCATTTCGAATCCAAACATATTTATATCTAAACTCCTTTGCCACTTTTCTAGCTGCTGCATGGAGTGCCTTGTTTGTGGGGGAAAAGTGTTCACAGACGTAGAACGGAGCACTATTCCCAGAAAAACCCAGTAATGCGGCATTCAGTTTACTTTGAAGAGGTTTTCCTTTGTTATATTTAATACACGCAGCAAGAAGCTCATCGCGTAATCTTGGCGAAGAGAGCTGAACAACTATTGATCTAGGGCGTGGAGAGCTACGATTTTGCTTGGAAGTGCGGGTGCAGTTTACTATGTCATCCTCCTTCAGCTGACATTTGACTGTATTTCCCAGATCACAGACAATTTTTAGGAGGTTTTCGTTTTTGCTTTCCGGCACACATTGAAGTTCAACATTATTTTGTCTCGAATGTTGCTCCATTTGATCAATTATTCGATGTAGATTTTTAACCGTGGAGTCAAGGTCTTCTTTTTAGCTTCCAATTCAGATATTCTAAGCTTAAAAACCTCAACATCCTTCTTCATGTCTTCATACTTGTCGTCTGTAAAGCTCACAAACTTTTTAATTTCAGTCATATCCTCTTCCAACGCTTTTATCTTACTGTCAATAATCCTTCCAACGCTATCCTCCATCTTCAAAAATATCTCACCCACCTTCTTCTCCATAACCTCCTCTATTAGCTCGCGTAAATCATCCCGAGAAATACTACTTATCTGTTGGGTGGGCGGGGAATGAAGTGCCGGTCTTTTACTTCCTCTTATATTCGAAACGTTGCGAACAGGCGTGTGATCCTGCTTTACAGGTTTAGAGGTGTTACGATTACATTCCGGGCAATTCCAACCAGTCCGCATTTTCGTGTCGAACAGAGCCTCATCAAGAGACATGCATGCTAAATGAAAATTCTTTTTACACCTCGAACATGTAACAAAGTCGTCGTTATTATCTGCTTGCGGCAAACAGCAACCCCACCTTGACCGTGACATCCTTTTATTCAACGGGAAGAATAATAATTAAAAAAGGTAAATAAAATAGGCAGTAAGTTTAAATATTGTCCTCGATGTCCTCTCAGAGTCAAATACGTTTGTGAGTCTTATCTGCTTATTTATCTATGATTTGTTGCTTGAAAAACGTCATACAATGTGACAAGAATCTTCTGCATGCGATAGTGGCGCTTCTGCGCAGTGCGTAAGGTTGAGATTTGATCACTGATTCACCTGGGACACTATGATTATAATAATTATTCAACTGACCGCACAAATAAATTACGAAAAAATATTACGCTGCGTTATATTAAGTTATTTACGATAATTTACAACTTTAGCACGGTTATTTAATTCACTAATGTATTTCAATAATATTAATGCACTGAAGTACTATAACTGATGCGAAAGAATATCAATACTAACAACTTTAAACTAATATTTTTGCGGAACGCGCTCAAAGAAGTGTTAACTAGACGAGTTGACTGATTTAAAAAAATAATCTCAAATACTAGAAACCAAAATGATTTCGAACTTTGTACAGATGGTTTCTAGTTATCATTTGACAACATTAACTGAGCCAGACCTCTAAAATTGCTAAATTTTTATCAATTTTGCTATTTTTACAGTTATTAATTCATTTAAAACAATAATCTCAAATACTGGAAACCAAAATGATTTCGAACTTTGTACAGATGGTTCCTAGTTATTATTTGAAAACATTTACTGAACCAGATTTCTAAAATTTGCTAACTTCTCGTCAATTTTGCTATTTTTTACAGTTATTAATTCATTTAAAAAAATAATCTCAAATACTGGAAACCAAAATGATTTCGAACTTTGTACAGATGGTTCCTAGTTATTATTTGAAAACATTTACTGAACCAGATTTCTAAAATTTGCTAACTTCTCGTCAATTTTGCTATTTTTTACAGTTATTAATTCAATTAAAAAAATAATCTCAAATACTAAAACCGTAAATAAATTCGAAAATTGTACAGATGATTGCTAGTTATTATTTGATAACATTAGCTGAGCCAGACCTCTATAATTTGCTACTTTGTCATCAATTTTGCTATTTTTACAGTTACTAATTCATTTAAAAAAAATAATCTCAAATACTAGAAACCAAAATGATTTCGAACTTTGTACAGATGGTTGCTAGTTATAATTTGAAAACATTAACTAAGCCAGATCTCTAAAATTTGCTAACTTCTCGTCAATTTTGCTATTTTTTACATTTATTAATTCATTTAAAAAAATAATCTCAAATACTAGAAACCAAAATGAATTCGAACTTTGTACAGATGGTTGCTAGTTATCATTTGACAACATTAACTGAGCCAGACCTCTAAAATTGCTAATTTTTTATCAATTTTGCTATTTTTACAGTTATTAATTCATTTAAAAAAATAATCTCAAATACTAGAAACCAAAATGATTTCGAACTTTGTACAGATGGTTGCTAGTTATCATTTGACAACATTAACTGAGCCAGACCTCGAAAATTGCTAATTTTTTATCAATTTTGCTATTTTTACAGTTATTAATTCATTTAAAAAAATAATCTCAAATACTAGAAACCAAAATGATTTCGAACTTTGTACAGATGGTTGCTAGTTATCATTTGACAACATTAACTGAGCCAGACCTCTAAAACTGCTAAATTTTTATCAATTTTGCTATTTTTACAGTTATTAATTCATTTAAAAAAATAATCTCAAATACTGGAAACCAAAATGATTTCGAACTTTGTACAGATGGTTGCTAGTTATCATTTGATAACATTAACTGAGCCAGACCTCTAAAATTGCTAATTTTTTATCAATTTTGCTATTTTTACAGTTATTAATTCATTTAAAAAAATAATCTCAAATACTAGAAACCAAAATGATTTCGAACTTTGTACAGATGGTTCCTAGTTATTATTTGAAAACATTAAGTGAACCAGATCTCTAAAATTTGCTAACTTCTCGTCAATTTTGCTATTTTTTACAGTTATTAATTCAATTAAAAAAATAATCTCAAATAGTAAAACCGTAAATAAATTCGAAAATTGTACAGATGGTTCCTAGTTATTATTTGAAAACATTAAGTGAACCAAATCTCTAAAATTTGCTACCTTGTCATCAATTTTGCTATTTTTACAGTTATTAATTCATTTAAAAAAATAATCTCAAATACTAGAAACCAAAATGATTTCGAACTTTGTACAGATGGTTGCTAGTTATAATTTGAAAACATTAACTAAGCCAGATCTCTAAAATTTGCTTACTTCTCGTCAATTTTGCTATTTTTTACATTTATTAATTCATTTAAAAAAATAATCTCAAATACTGGAAGCCAAAATGATTTCGAACTTTGTACAGATGGTTGCTAGTTATCATTTGACAACTTTAACTGAGCCAGACCTCTAAAATTGCTAATTTTTTATCAATTTTGCTATTTTTACAGTTATTAATTCATTTAAAAAAATAATCTCAAATACTAGAAACCAAAATGATTTCGAACTTTGTACAGATGGTTCCTAGTTATTATTTGAAAACATTTACTGAACCAGATTTCTAAAATTTGCTAACTTCTCGTCAATTTTGCTATTTTTTACAGTTATTAATTCAATTAAAAAAATATTCTCAAATACTAAAACCGTAAATAAATTCGAAAATTGTACAGATGATTGCTAGTTATTATTTGAAAACATTAAGTGAACCAAATCTCTAAAATTTGCTAACTTCTCGTCAATTTTGCTATTTTTTACAGTTATTAATTCAATTAAAAAAATAATCTCAAATACTGGAAACCAAAATGATTTCGAACTTTGTACAGATGGTTGCTAGTTATCATTTGATAACATTAACTGAGCCAGACCTCTAAAATTGCTAATTTTTTATCAATTTTGCTATTTTTACAGTTATTAATTCATTTAAAAAAATAATCTCAAATACTAGAAACCAAAATGATTTCGAACTTTGTACAGATGGTTCCTAGTTATTATTTGAAAACATTAAGTGAACCAGATCTCTAAAATTTGCTAACTTCTCGTCAATTTTGCTATTTTTTACAGTTATTAATTCAATTAAAAAAATAATCTCAAATAGTAAAACCGTAAATAAATTCGAAAATTGTACAGATGGTTCCTAGTTATTATTTGAAAACATTAAGTGAACCAAATCTCTAAAATTTGCTACCTTGTCATCAATTTTGCTATTTTTACAGTTATTAATTCATTTAAAAAAATAATCTCAAATACTAGAAACCAAAATGATTTCGAACTTTGTACAGATGGTTGCTAGTTATAATTTGAAAACATTAACTAAGCCAGATCTCTAAAATTTGCTTACTTCTCGTCAATTTTGCTATTTTTTACATTTATTAATTCATTTAAAAAAATAATCTCAAATACTGGAAGCCAAAATGATTTCGAACTTTGTACAGATGGTTGCTAGTTATCATTTGACAACTTTAACTGAGCCAGACCTCTAAAATTGCTAATTTTTTATCAATTTTGCTATTTTTACAGTTATTAATTCATTTAAAAAAATAATCTCAAATACTAGAAACCAAAATGATTTCGAACTTTGTACAGATGGTTGCTAGTTATCATTTGACAACATTAACTGAGCCAGACCTCTAAAATTGCTAAATTTTTATCAATTTTGCTATTTTTACAGTTATTAATTCATTTAAAAAAATAATCTCAAATACTGGAAACCAAAATGATTTCGAACTTTGTACAGATGGTTCCTAGTTATTATTTGAAAACATTTACTGAACCAGATTTCTAAAATTTGCTAACTTCTCGTCAATTTTGCTATTTTTTACAGTTATTAATTCATTTAAAAAAATAATCTCAAATACTGGAAACCAAAATGATTTCGAACTTTGTACAGATGGTTCCTAGTTATCATTTGAAAACATTTACTGAACCAGATTTCTACAATTTGCTAACTTCTCGTCAATTTTGCTATTTTTTACAGTTATTAATTCAATTAAAAAAATAATCTCAAATACTAAAACCGTAAATAAATTCGAAAATTGTACAGATGATTGCTAGTTATTATTTGAAAACATTAAGTGAACCAAATCTCTAAAATTTGCTACCTTGTCATCAATTTTGCTATTTTTACAGTTATTAATTCATTTAAAAAAATAATCTCAAATACTAGAAACCAAAATGATTTCGAACTTTGTACAGATGGTTGCTAGTTATAATTTGAAAACATTAACTAAGCCAGATCTCTAAAATTTGCTTACTTCCCGTCAATTTTGCTATTTTTTACAGTTATTTATTCAATTAAAAAAATAATCTCAAATACTAAAACCGTAAATAAATTTGAAAATTGTACAGATGGTTGCTAGTTATAATTTGAAAACATTAACTAAGCCAGATCTCTAAAATTTGCTTACTTCTCGTCAATTTTGCTATTTTTTACATTTATTAATTCATTTAAAAAAATAATCTCAAATACTGGAAACCAAAATGATTTCGAACTTTGTACAGATGGTTCCTAGTTATTATTTGAAAACATTAAGTGAACCAAATCTCTAAAATTTGCTTACTTCTCGTCAATTTTGCTATTTTTAAAAATTATTAATTCATTTAAAAAAATAATCTCAAATACTAGAAACCAAAATGAATTCGAACTTTGTACAGATGGTTGCTAGTTATCATTTGACAACATTAACTGAGCCAGACCTCTAAAATTGCTAAATTTTTATCAATTTTGCTATTTTTACAGTTATTAATTCATTTAAAAAAATAATCTCAAATACTAGAAACCAAAATGATTTCGAACTTTGTACAGATGGTTGCTAGTTATCATTTGACAACATTAACTGAGCCAGACCTCTAAAATTGCTAATTTTTTATCAATTTTGCTATTTTTACAGTTATTAATTCATTTAAAAAAATAATCTCAAATACTAGAAACCAAAATGATTTCGAACTTTGTACAGATGGTTCCTAGTTATTATTTGACAACATTAACTGAGCTAGACCTCTAAAACTGCTAAATTTTTATCAATTTTGCTATTTTTACAGTTATTAATTCATTTAAAAAAATAATCTCAAATACTAGAAACCAAAATGATTTCGAACTTTGTACAGATGGTTGCTAGTTATCATTTGACAACATTAACTGAGCCAGACCTCTAAAATTGCTAATTTTTTATCAATTTTGCTATTTTTACAGTTATTAATTCATTTAAAAAAATAATCTCAAATACTAGAAACCAAAATGAATTCGAACTTTGTACAGATGGTTGCTAGTTATCATTTGACAACATTAACTGAGCCAGACCTCTAAAATTTGCTACCTTTTCATCAATTTTGCTATTTTTACAGTTATTAATTCATTTAAAAAAATAATCTCAAATACTAGAAACCAAAATGATTTCGAACTTTGTACAGATGGTTGCTAGTTATCATTTGACAACATTAACTGAGCCAGACCTCTAAAATTGCTAAATTTTTATCAATTTTTCTATTTTTACAGTTATTAATTCATTTAAAAAAATAATCTCAAATACTAGAAACCAAAATGAATTCGAACTTTGTACAGATGGTTGCTAGTTATCATTTGAAAACATTAACTAAGCCAGATCTCTAAAATTTGCTTACTTCTCGTCAATTTTGCTATTTTTACAGTTATTAATTCAATTAAAAAAATAATCTCAAATACTGGAAACCAAAATGATTTCGAACTTTGTACAGATGGTTCCTAGTTATTATTTGAAAATATAAAGTGAACCAGATCTCAAAAATTTGCTAACTTCTCGTCAATTTTGCTATTTTTTACAGTTATTAATTCAATTAAAAAAATAATCTCAAATACTAGAAACCAAAATGATTTCGAACTTTGTACAGATGGTTGCTAGTTATCATTTGACAACATTAACTGAGCCAGACCTCTAAAATTGCTAAATTTTTATCAATTTTGCTATTTTTACAGTTATTAATTCATTTAAAAAAATAATCTCAAATACTAGAAACCAAAATGATTTCGAACTTTGTACAGATGGTTGCTAGTTATAATTTGAAAACATTAACTAAGCCAGATCTCTAAAATTTGCTTACTTCTCGTCAATTTTGCTATTTTTTACAGTTATTAATTCAATTAAAAAAATAATCTCAAATACTAAAAACGTAAATAAATTCGAAAATTGTACAGATGGTTCCTAGTTATTATTTGAAAACATTAAGTGAACCAAATCTCTAAAATTTGCTACCTTGTCATCAATTTTGCTATTTTTACAGTTATTAATTCATTTAAAAAAATAATCTCAAATACTAGAAACCAAAATGATTTCGAACTTTGTACAGATGGTTGCTAGTTATCATTTGACAACATTAACTGAGCCAGACCTCTAAAATTGCTAATTTTTTATCAATTTTGCTATTTTTACAGTTATTAATTCATTTAAAAAAATATTCTCAAATACTAGAAACCAAAATGATTTCGAACTTTGTACAGATGGTTGCTAGTTATAATTTGAAAACATTAACTAAGCCAGATCTCTAAAATTTGCTTACTTCTCGTCAATTTTGCTATTTTTTACAGTTATTAATTCAATTAAAAAAATAATCTCAAATACTAGAAACCAAAATGAATTCGAAAATTGTACAGATGGTTCCTAGTTATGATTTGAAAACATTAAGTGAACCAAATCTCTAAAATTTGCTACCTTGTCATCAATTTTGCTATTTTTACAGTTATTAATTCATTTAAAAAAATAATCTCAAATACTAGAAACCAAAATGATTTCGAACTTTGTACAGATGGTTGCTAGTTATAATTTGAAAACATTAACTAAGCCAGATCTCTAAACTTTGCTAACTTCTCGTCAATTTTGCTATTTTTTACATTTATTAATTCATTTAAAAAAATAATCTCAAATACTAGAAACCAAAATGAATTCGAACTTTGTACAGATGGTTGCTAGTTATCATTTGACAACATTAACTGAGCCAGACCTCTAAAATTGCTAAATTTTTATCAATTTTGCTATTTTTACAGTTATTAATTCATTTAAAAAAATAATCTCAAATACTGGAAACCAAAATGATTTCGAACTTTGTACAGATGGTTCCTAGTTATTATTTGAAAACATTTACTGAACCAGATTTCTAAAATTTGCTAACTTCTCGTCAATTTTGCTATTTTTTACAGTTATTAATTCATTTAAAAAAATAATCTCAAATACTGGAAACCAAAATGATTTCGAACTTTGTACAGATGGTTCCTAGTTATCATTTGAAAACATTTACTGAACCAGATTTCTACAATTTGCTAACTTCTCGTCAATTTTGCTATTTTTTACAGTTATTAATTCAATTAAAAAAATAATCTCAAATACTAAAACCGTAAATAAATTCGAAAATTGTACAGATGATTGCTAGTTATTATTTGAAAACATTAAGTGAACCAAATCTCTAAAATTTGCTACCTTGTCATCAATTTTGCTATTTTTACAGTTATTAATTCATTTAAAAAAATAATCTCAAATACTAGAAACCAAAATGATTTCGAACTTTGTACAGATGGTTGCTAGTTATAATTTGAAAACATTAACTAAGCCAGATCTCTAAAATTTGCTTACTTCCCGTCAATTTTGCTATTTTTTACAGTTATTTATTCAATTAAAAAAATAATCTCAAATACTAAAACCGTAAATAAATTTGAAAATTGTACAGATGGTTGCTAGTTATAATTTGAAAACATTAACTAAGCCAGATCTCTAAAATTTGCTTACTTCTCGTCAATTTTGCTATTTTTTACATTTATTAATTCATTTAAAAAAATAATCTCAAATACTGGAAACCAAAATGATTTCGAACTTTGTACAGATGGTTCCTAGTTATTATTTGAAAACATTAAGTGAACCAAATCTCTAAAATTTGCTTACTTCTCGTCAATTTTGCTATTTTTAAAAATTATTAATTCATTTAAAAAAATAATCTCAAATACTAGAAACCAAAATGATTTCGAACTTTGTACAGATGGTTTCTAGTTATCATTTGACAACATTAACTGAGCCAGACCTCTAAAATTGCTAAATTTTTATCAATTTTGCTATTTTTACAGTTATTAATTCATTTAAAAAAATAAACTCAAATACTAGAAACCAAAATGAATTCGAACTTTGTACAGATGGTTGCTAGTTATCATTTGACAACATTAACTGAGCCAGACCTCTAAAATTGCTAAATTTTTATCAATTTTGCTATTTTTACAGTTATTAATTCATTTAAAAAAATAATCTCAAATACTAGAAACCAAAATGATTTCGAACTTTGTACAGATGGTTGCTAGTTATCATTTGACAACATTAACTGAGCCAGACCTCTAAAATTGCTAATTTTTTATCAATTTTGCTATTTTTACAGTTACTAATTCATTTAAAAAAATAATCTCAAATACTAGAAACCAAAATGATTTCGAACTTTGTACAGATGGTTGCTAGTTATCATTTGACAACATTAACTGAGCCAGACCTCTAAAATTGCTAAATTTTTATCAATTTTTCTATTTTTACAGTTATTAATTCATTTAAAAAAATAATCTCAAATACTAGAAACCAAAATGAATTCGAACTTTGTACAGATGGTTGCTAGTTATCATTTGAAAACATTAACTAAGCCAGATCTCTAAAATTTGCTTACTTCTCGTCAATTTTGCTATTTTTACAGTTATTAATTCAATTAAAAAAATAATCTCAAATACTGGAAACCAAAATGATTTCGAACTTTGTACAGATGGTTCCTAGTTATTATTTGAAAATATAAAGTGAACCAGATCTCTAAAATTTGCTAACTTCTCGTCAATTTTGCTATTTTTTACAGTTATTAATTCAATTAAAAAAATAATCTCAAATACTAAAACCGTAAATAAATTCGAAAATTGTACAGATGGTTCCTAGTTATCATTTGACAACATTAACTGAGCCAGACCTCTAAAATTGCTAAATTTTTATCAATTTTGCTATTTTTACAGTTCTTAATTCATTTAAAAAAATAATCTCAAATACTAGAAACCAAAATGAATTCGAACTTTGTACAGATGGTTGCTAGTTATCATTTGACAACATTAACTGAGCCAGACCTCTAAAATTGCTAAATTTTTATCAATTTTGCTATTTTTACAGGTACTAATACATTTAAAAAAATAATCTCAAATACTAAAACCGTAAATAAATTCGAAAATTGTACAGATGGTTGCTAGTTATAATTTGAAAACATTAACTAAGCCAGATCTCTAAAATTTGCTTACTTCTCGTCAATTTTGCTATTTTTTACATTTATTAATTCATTTAAAAAAATAATCTCAAATACTGGAAACCAAAATGATTTCGAACTTTGTACAGATGGTTCCTAGTTATTATTTGAAAACATTAAGTGAACCAAATCTCTAAAATTTGCTTACTTCTCGTCAATTTTGCTATTTTTAAAAATTATTAATTCATTTAAAAAAATAATCTCAAATACTAGAAACCAAAATGATTTCGAACTTTGTACAGATGGTTTCTAGTTATCATTTGACAACATTAACTGAGCCAGACCTCTAAAATTGCTAAATTTTTATCAATTTTGCTATTTTTACAGTTATTAATTCATTTAAAAAAATAAACTCAAATACTAGAAACCAAAATGAATTCGAACTTTGTACAGATGGTTGCTAGTTATCATTTGACAACATTAACTGAGCCAGACCTCTAAAATTGCTAAATTTTTATCAATTTTGCTATTTTTACAGTTATTAATTCATTTAAAAAAATAATCTCAAATACTAGAAACCAAAATGATTTCGAACTTTGTACAGATGGTTGCTAGTTATCATTTGACAACATTAACTGAGCCAGACCTCTAAAATTGCTAATTTTTTATCAATTTTGCTATTTTTACAGTTACTAATTCATTTAAAAAAATAATCTCAAATACTAGAAACCAAAATGATTTCGAACTTTGTACAGATGGTTGCTAGTTATAATTTGAAAACATTAACTAAGCCAGATCTCTAAAATTTGCTAACTTCTCGTCAATTTTGCTATTTTTTACATTTATTAATTCATTTAAAAAAATAATCTCAAATACTAGAAACCAAAATGAATTCGAACTTTGTACAGATGGTTGCTAGTTATCATTTGACAACATTACCTGAGCTAGACCTCTAAAATTGCTAAATTTTTATCAATTTTGCTATTTTTACAGTTATTAATTCAATTAAAAAAATAATCTCAAATACTGGAAACCAAAATGATTTCGAACTTTGTACAGATGGTTCCTAGTTATTATTTGAAAACATTAAGTGAACCAGATCTCTAAAATTTGCTAACTTCTCGTCAATTTTGCTATTTTTTACAGTTATTAATTCAATTAAAAAAATAATCTCAAATACTAAAACCGTAAATAAATTCGAAAATTGTACAGATGGTTCCTAGTTATCATTTGACAACATTAACTGAGCCAGACCTCTAAAATTGCTAAATTTTTATCAATTTTGCTATTTTTACAGTTCTTAATTCATTTAAAAAAATAATCTCAAATACTAGAAACCAAAATGAATTCGAACTTTGTACAGATGGTTGCTAGTTATCATTTGACAACATTAACTGAGCCAGACCTCTAAAATTGCTAAATTTTTATCAATTTTGCTATTTTTACAGTTACTAATTCATTTAAAAAAATAATCTCAAATACTAAAACCGTAAATAAATTCGAAAATTGTACAGATGGTTGCTAGTTATAATTTGAAAACATTAACTAAGCCAGATCTCTAAAATTTGCTTACTTCTCGTCAATTTTGCTATTTTTTACATTTATTAATTCATTTAAAAAAATAATCTCAAATACTGGAAACCAAAATGATTTCGAACTTTGTACAGATGGTTCCTAGTTATTATTTGAAAACATTAAGTGAACCAAATCTCTAAAATTTGCTTACTTCTCGTCAATTTTGCTATTTTTAAAAATTATTAATTCATTTAAAAAAATAATCTCAAATACTAGAAACCAAAATGATTTCGAACTTTGTACAGATGGTTTCTAGTTATCATTTGACAACATTAACTGAGCCAGACCTCTAAAATTGCTAAATTTTTATCAATTTTGCTATTTTTACAGTTATTAATTCATTTAAAAAAATAAACTCAAATACTAGAAACCAAAATGAATTCGAACTTTGTACAGATGGTTGCTAGTTATCATTTGACAACATTAACTGAGCCAGACCTCTAAAATTGCTAAATTTTTATCAATTTTGCTATTTTTACAGTTATTAATTCATTTAAAAAAATAATCTCAAATACTAGAAACCAAAATGATTTCGAACTTTGTACAGATGGTTGCTAGTTATCATTTGACAACATTAACTGAGCCAGACCTCTAAAATTGCTAATTTTTTATCAATTTTGCTATTTTTACAGTTACTAATTCATTTAAAAAAATAATCTCAAATACTAGAAACCAAAATGATTTCGAATTTTGTACAGATGGTTGCTAGTTATCATTTGACAACATTAACTGAGCCAGACCTCTAAAATTGCTAAATTTTTATCAATTTTTCTATTTTTACAGTTATTAATTCATTTAAAAAAATAATCTCAAATACTAGAAACCAAAATGAATTCGAACTTTGTACAGATGGTTGCTAGTTATCATTTGAAAACATTAACTAAGCCAGATCTCTAAAATTTGCTTACTTCTCGTCAATTTTGCTATTTTTACAGTTATTAATTCAATTAAAAAAATAATCTCAAATACTGGAAACCAAAATGATTTCGAACTTAATACAGATGGTTCCTAGTTATTATTTGAAAATATAAAGTGAACCAGATCTCTAAAATTTGCTAACTTCTCGTCAATTTTGCTATTTTTTACAGTTATTAATTCAATTAAAAAAATAATCTCAAATACTAAAACCGTAAATAAATTCGAAAATTGTACAGATGGTTCCTAGTTATCATTTGACAACATTAACTGAGCCAGACCTCTAAAATTGCTAAATTTTTATCAATTTTGCTATTTTTACAGTTATTAATTCATTTAAAAAAATAATCTCAAATACTAGAAACCAAAATGATTTCGAATTTTGTACAGATGGTTGCTAGTTATCATTTGACAACATTAACTGAGCCAGACCTCTAAAATTGCTAAATTTTTATCAATTTTGCTATTTTTTACATTTATTAATTCATTTAAAAAAATAATCTCAAATACTAGAAACCAAAATGAATTCGAACTTTGTACAGATGGTTCCTAGTTATCATTTGACAACATTAACTGAGCCAGACCTCTAAAATTGCTAAATTTTTATCAATTTTGCTATTTTTACAGTTATTAATTCATTTAAAAAAATAATCTCAAATACTAGAAACCAAAATGATTTCGAATTTTGTACAGATGGTTGCTAGTTATCATTTGACAACATTAACTGAGCCAGACCTCTAAAATTGCTAAATTTTTATCAATTTTTCTATTTTTACAATTAATAAATCATTTAAAAAAATAATCTCAAATACTAGAAACCAAAATGAATTCGAACTTTGTACAGATGGTTGCTAGTTATCATTTGAAAACATTAACTAAGCCAGATCTCTAAAATTTGCTTACTTCTCGTCAATTTTGCTATTTTTACAGTTATTAATTCAATTAAAAAAATAATCTCAAATACTGGAAACCAAAATGATTTCGAACTTTGTACAGATGGTTCCTAGTTATTATTTGAAAATATAAAGTGAACCAGATCTCTAAAATTTGCTAACTTCTCGTCAATTTTGCTATTTTTTACAGTTATTAATTCAATTAAAAAAATAATCTCAAATACTAAAACCGTAAATAAATTCGAAAATTGTACAGATGGTTCCTAGTTATCATTTGACAACATTAACTGAGCCAGACCTCTAAAATTGCTAAATTTTTATCAATTTTGCTATTTTTACAGTTCTTAATTCATTTAAAAAAATAATCTCAAATACTAGAAACCAAAATGAATTCGAACTTTGTACAGATGGTTGCTAGTTATCATTTGACAACATTAACTGAGCCAGACCTCTAAAATTGCTAAATTTTTATCAATTTTGCTATTTTTACAGTTACTAATACATTTAAAAAAATAATCTCAAATACTAAAACCGTAAATAAATTCGAAAATTGTACAGATGGTTGCTAGTTATAATTTGAAAACATTAACTAAGCCAGATCTCTAAAATTTGCTTACTTCTCGTCAATTTTGCTATTTTTTACATTTATTAATTCATTTAAAAAAATAATCTCAAATACTGGAAACCAAAATGATTTCGAACTTTGTACAGATGGTTCCTAGTTATTATTTGAAAACATTAAGTGAACCAAATCTCTAAAATTTGCTTACTTCTCGTCAATTTTGCTATTTTTAAAAATTATTAATTCATTTAAAAAAATAATCTCAAATACTAGAAACCAAAATGATTTCGAACTTTGTACAGATGGTTTCTAGTTATCATTTGACAACATTAACTGAGCCAGACCTCTAAAATTGCTAAATTTTTATCAATTTTGCTATTTTTACAGTTATTAATTCATTTAAAAAAATAAACTCAAATACTAGAAACCAAAATGAATTCGAACTTTGTACAGATGGTTGCTAGTTATCATTTGACAACATTAACTGAGCCAGACCTCTAAAATTGCTAAATTTTTATCAATTTTGCTATTTTTACAGTTATTAATTCATTTAAAAAAATAATCTCAAATACTAGAAACCAAAATGATTTCGAACTTTGTACAGATGGTTGCTAGTTATCATTTGACAACATTAACTGAGCCAGACCTCTAAAATTGCTAATTTTTTATCAATTTTGCTATTTTTACAGTTACTAATTCATTTAAAAAAATAATCTCAAATACTAGAAACCAAAATGATTTTGAACTTTGTACAGATGGTTGCTAGTTATAATTTGAAAACATTAACTAAGCCAGATCTCTAAAATTTGCTAACTTCTCGTCAATTTTGCTATTTTTTACATTTATTAATTCATTTAAAAAAATAATCTCAAATACTAGAAACCAAAATGAATTCGAACTTTGTACAGATGGTTGCTAGTTATCATTTGACAACATTACCTGAGCCAGACCTCTAAAATTGCTAAATTTTTATCAATTTTGCTATTTTTACAGTTATTAATTCAATTAAAAAAATAATCTCAAATACTGGAAACCAAAATGATTTCGAACTTTGTACAGATGGTTCCTAGTTATTATTTGAAAATATAATGTGAACCAGATCTCTAAAATTTGCTAACTTCTCGTCAATTTTGCTATTTTTTACAGTTATTAATTCAATTAAAAAAATAATCTCAAATACTAAAACCGTAAATAAATTCGAAAATTGTACAGATGGTTCCTAGTTATCATTTGACAACATTAACTGAGCCAGACCTCTAAAATTGCTAAATTTTTATCAATTTTGCTATTTTGACAGTTCTTAATTCATTTAAAAAAATAATCTCAAATACTAGAAACCAAAATGAATTCGAACTTTGTACAGATGGTTGCTAGTTATCATTTGACAACATTAACTGAGCCAGACCTCTAAAATTGCTAAATTTTTATCAATTTTGCTATTTTTACAGTTACTAATTCATTTAAAAAAATAATCTCAAATACTAAAACCGTAAATAAATTCGAAAATTGTACAGATGGTTGCTAGTTATAATTTGAAAACATTAACTAAGCCAGATCTCTAAAATTTGCTTACTTCTCGTCAATTTTGCTATTTTTTACATTTATTAATTCATTTAAAAAAATAATCTCAAATACTGGAAACCAAAATGATTTCGAACTTTGTACAGATGGTTCCTAGTTATTATTTGAAAACATTAAGTGAACCAAATCTCTAAAATTTGCTTACTTCTCGTCAATTTTGCTATTTTTAAAAATTATTAATTCATTTAAAAAAATAATCTCAAATACTAGAAACCAAAATGATTTCGAACTTTGTACAGATGGTTTCTAGTTATCATTTGACAACATTAACTGAGCCAGACCTCTAAAATTGCTAAATTTTTATCAATTTTGCTATTTTTACAGTTCTTAATTCATTTAAAAAATAATCTCAAATACTAAAACCGTAAATAAATTCGAAAATTGTACAGATGGTTGCTAGTTATAATTTGAAAACATTAACTAAGCCAGATCTCTAAAATTTGCTTACTTCTCGTCAATTTTGCTATTTTTACATTTATTAATTCATTTAAAAAAATAATCTCAAATACTAGAAACCAAAATGAATTCGAACTTTGTACAGATGGTTGCTAGTTATCATTTGACAACATTAACTGAGCCAGACCTCTAAAATTGCTAAATTTTTATCAATTTTGCTATTTTTACAGTTATTAATTCATTTAAAAAAATAATCTCAAATACTAGAAACCAAAATGATTTCGAACTTTGTACAGATGGTTGCTAGTTATCATTTGACAACATTAACTGAGCCAGACCTCTAAAATTGCTAATTTTTTATCAATTTTGCTATTTTTACAGTTACTAATTCATTTAAAAAAATAATCTCAAATACTAGAAACCAAAATGATTTCGAACTTTGTACAGATGGTTGCTAGTTATAATTTGAAAACATTAACTAAGCCAGATCTCTAAAATTTGCTAACTTCTCGTCAATTTTGCTATTTTTTACATTTATTAATTCATTTAAAAAAATAATCTCAAATACTAGAAACCAAAATGAATTCGAACTTTGTACAGATGGTTGCTAGTTATCATTTGACAACATTACCTGAGCCAGACCTCTAAAATTGCTAAATTTTTATCAATTTTGCTATTTTTACAGTTATTAATTCATTTAAAAAAATAATCTCAAATACTAGAAACCAAAATGAATTCGAACTTTGTACAGATGGTTGCTAGTTATCATTTGACAACATTAACTGAGCCAGACCTCTAAAATTGCTAAATTTTTATCAATTTTGCTATTTTTACAGTTATTAATTCATTTAAAAAAATAATCTCAAATACTAGAAACCAAAATGATTTCGAATTTTGTACAGATGGTTGCTAGTTATCATTTGACAACATTAACTGAGCCAGACCTCTAAAATTGCTAAATTTTTATCAATTTTTCTATTTTTACAGTTATTAATTCATTTAAAAAAATAATCTCAAATACTAGAAACCAAAATGAATTCGAACTTTGTACAGATGGTTGCTAGTTATCATTTGAAAACATTAACTAAGCCAGATCTCTAAAATTTGCTTACTTCTCGTCAATTTTGCTATTTTTAAAAATTATTAATTCATTTAAAAAAATAATCTCAAATACTAGAAACCAAAATGATTTCGAACTTTGTACAGATGGTTTCTAGTTATCATTTGACAACATTAACTGAGCCAGACCTCTAAAATTGCTAAATTTTTATCAATTTTGCTATTTTTACAGTTATTAATTCATTTAAAAAAATAAACTCAAATACTAGAAACCAAAATGAATTCGAACTTTGTACAGATGGTTGCTAGTTATCATTTGACAACATTAACTGAGCCAGACCTCTAAAATTGCTAAATTTTTATCAATTTTGCTATTTTTACAGTTATTAATTCATTTAAAAAAATAATCTCAAATACTAGAAACCAAAATGATTTCGAACTTTGTACAGATGGTTGCTAGTTATCATTTGACAACATTAACTGAGCCAGACCTCTAAAATTGCTAATTTTTTATCAATTTTGCTATTTTTACAGTTACTAATTCATTTAAAAAAATAATCTCAAATACTAGAAACCAAAATGATTTCGAATTTTGTACAGATGGTTGCTAGTTATCATTTGACAACATTAACTGAGCCAGACCTCTAAAATTGCTAAATTTTTATCAATTTTTCTATTTTTACAGTTATTAATTCATTTAAAAAAATAATCTCAAATACTAGAAACCAAAATGAATTCGAACTTTGTACAGATGGTTGCTAGTTATCATTTGAAAACATTAACTAAGCCAGATCTCTAAAATTTGCTTACTTCTCGTCAATTTTGCTATTTTTACAGTTATTAATTCAATTAAAAAAATAATCTCAAATACTGGAAACCAAAATGATTTCGAACTTAATACAGATGGTTCCTAGTTATTATTTGAAAATATAAAGTGAACCAGATCTCTAAAATTTGCTAACTTCTCGTCAATTTTGCTATTTTTTACAGTTATTAATTCAATTAAAAAAATAATCTCAAATACTAAAACCGTAAATAAATTCGAAAATTGTACAGATGGTTCCTAGTTATCATTTGACAACATTAACTGAGCCAGACCTCTAAAATTGCTAAATTTTTATCAATTTTGCTATTTTTACAGTTATTAATTCATTTAAAAAAATAATCTCAAATACTAGAAACCAAAATGATTTCGAATTTTGTACAGATGGTTGCTAGTTATCATTTGACAACATTAACTGAGCCAGACCTCTAAAATTGCTAAATTTTTATCAATTTTTCTATTTTTACAGTTATTAATTCATTTAAAAAAATAATCTCAAATACTAGAAACCAAAATGAATTCGAACTTTGTACAGATGGTTCCTAGTTATCATTTGACAACATTAACTGAGCCAGACCTCTAAAATTGCTAAATTTTTATCAATTTTGCTATTTTTACAGTTATTAATTCATTTAAAAAAATAATCTCAAATACTAGAAACCAAAATGATTTCGAATTTTGTACAGATGGTTGCTAGTTATCATTTGACAACATTAACTGAGCCAGACCTCTAAAATTGCTAAATTTTTATCAATTTTTCTATTTTTACAGTTATTAATTCATTTAAAAAAATAATCTCAAATACTAGAAACCAAAATGAATTCGAACTTTGTACAGATGGTTGCTAGTTATCATTTGAAAACATTAACTAAGCCAGATCTCTAAAATTTGCTTACTTCTCGTCAATTTTGCTATTTTTTACATTTATTAATTCATTTAAAAAAATAATCTCAAATACTGGAAACCAAAATGATTTCGAACTTTGTACAGATGGTTCCTAGTTATTATTTGAAAACATTAAGTGAACCAAATCTCTAAAATTTGCTTACTTCTCGTCAATTTTGCTATTTTTAAAAATTATTAATTCATTTAAAAAAATAATCTCAAATACTAGAAACCAAAATGATTTCGAACTTTGTACAGATGGTTGCTAGTTATAATTTGAAAACATTAACTAAGCCAGATCTCTAAAATTTGCTAACTTCTCGTCAATTTTGCTATTTTTTACATTTATTAATTCATTTAAAAAAATAATCTCAAATACTAGAAACCAAAATGAATTCGAACTTTGTACAGATGGTTGCTAGTTATCATTTGACAACATTAACTGAGCCAGACCTCTAAAATTGCTAAATTTTTATCAATTTTGCTATTTTTACAGTTATTAATTCATTTAAAAAAATAATCTCAAATACTAGAAACCAAAATGATTTCGAACTTTGTACAGATGGTTGCTAGTTATCATTTGACAACATTAACTGAGCCAGACCTCTAAAATTGCTAAATTTTTATCAATTTTGCTATTTTTACAGTTATTAATTCATTTAAAAAAATAATCTCAAATACTAGAAACCAAAATGAATTCGAACTTTGTACAGATGGTTGCTAGTTATCATTTGACAACATTAACTGAGCCAGACCTCTAAAATTGCTAAATTTTTATCAATTTTGCTATTTTTACAGTTATTAATTCATTTAAAAAAATAATCTCAAATACTGGAAACCAAAATGATTTCGAACTTTGTACAGATGGTTCCTAGTTATTATTTGAAAACATTTACTGAACCAGATTTCTAAAATTTGCTAACTTCTCGTCAATTTTGCTATTTTTTACAGTTATTAATTCATTTAAAAAAATAATCTCAAATACTAGAAACCAAAATGAATTCGAACTTTGTACAGATGGTTGCTAGTTATCATTTGACAACATTAACTGAGCCAGACCTCTAAAATTGCTAAATTTTTATCAATTTTGCTATTTTTACAGTTATTAATTCATTTAAAAAAATAATATCAAATACTAGAAACCAAAATGATTTCGAACTTTGTACAGATGGTTCCTAGTTATAATTTGAAAACATTAACTAAGCCAGATCTCAAAAATTTGCTAACTTCTCGTCAATTTTGCTATTTTTTACAGTTATTAATTCAATTAAAAAAATAATCTCAAATACTAGAAACCAAAATGAATTCGAACTTTTTACAGATGGTTGCTAGTTATCATTTGACAACATTAACTGAGCCAGACCTCTAAAATTGCTAAATTTTTATCAATTTTGCTATTTTTACAGTTATTAATTCTTTTAAAAAAATAATCTCAAATACTAGAAACCAAAATGATTTCGAACTTTGTACAGATAGTTGCTAGTTATCATTTGACAACATTAACTGAGCCAGACCTCTAAAATTGCTAATTTTTTATCAATTTTGCTATTTTTACAGTTATTAATTCATTTAAAAAAATAATCTCAAATACTAGAAACCAAAATGATTTCGAACTTTGTACAGATGGTTGCTAGTTATAATTTGAAAACATTAACTAAGCCAGATCTCTAAAATTTGCTTACTTCTCGTCAATTTTGCTATTTTTTACATTTATTAATTCATTTAAAAAAATAATCTCAAATACTGGAAACCAAAATGATTTCGAACTTTGTACAGATGGTTCCTAGTTATTATTTGAAAACATTAAGTGAACCAAATCTCTAAAATTTGCTTACTTCTCGTCAATTTTGCTATTTTTACAGTTATTAATTCAATTAAAAAAATAATCTCAAATACTGGAAACCAAAATGATTTCGAACTTTGTACAGATGGTTGCTAGTTATAATTTGAAAACATTAACTAAGCCAGATTTCTAAAATTTGCTTACTTCTCGTCAATTTTGCTATTTTTTACAGTTATTAATTCAATTAAAAAAATAATCTCAAATACTAAAAACGTAAATAAATTCGAAAATTGTACAGATGGTTCCTAGTTATTATTTGAAAACATTAAGTGAACCAAATCTCTAAAATTTGATACCTTGTCATCAATTTTGCTATTTTTACAGTTATTAATTCATTTAAAAAAATAATCTCAAATACTAGAAACCAAAATGATTTCGAACTTTGTACAGATGGTTGCTAGTTATAATTTGAAAACATTAACTAAGCCAGATCTCTAAACTTTGCTAACTTCTCGTCAATTTTGCTATTTTTTACATTTATTAATTCATTTAAAAAAATAATCTCAAATACTAGAAACCAAAATGAATTCGAACTTTTTACAGATGGTTGCTAGTTATCATTTGACAACATTAACTGAGCCAGACCTCTAAAATTGCTAAATTTTTATCAATTTTGCTATTTTTACAGTTATTAATTCATTTAAAAAAATAATCTCAAATACTGGAAACCAAAATGTTTTCGAACTTTGTACAGATGGTTCCTAGTTATTATTTGAAAACATTTACTGAACCAGATTTCTAAAATTTGGTAACTTCTTGTCAATTTTGCTATTTCTTACAGTTATTAATTCATTTAAAAAAATAATCTCAAATACTGGAAACCAAAATGATTTCGAACTTTGTACAGATGGTTGCTAGTTATAATTTGAAAACATTTACTAAGCCAGATCTCTAAAATTTGCTTACTTCTCGTCAATTTTGCTATTTTTTACAGTTATTAATTCAATTAAAAAAATAATCTCAAATACTAAAACCGTAAATAAATTCGAAAATTGTACAGATGATTGCTAGTTATTATTTGAAAACATTAAGTGAACCAAATCTCTAAAATTTGCTACTTTGTCATCAATTTTGCTATTTTTACAGTTATTAATTCATTTAAAAAAATAATCTCAAATACTAGAAACCAAAATGATTTCGAACTTTGTACAGATGGTTGCTAGTTATAATTTGAACACATTAACTAAGCCAGATCTCTAAAATTTGCTTACTTCTCGTCAATTTTGCTATTTTTTACAGTTATTAATTCAATTAAAAAAATAATCTCAAATACTAAAACCGTAAATAAATTCGAAAATTGTACAGATGGTTGCCAGTTATAATTTGAAAACATTAACTAAGCCAGATCTCTAAAATTTGCTTACTTCTCGTCAATTTTGCTATTTTTACAGTTATTAATTCAATTAAAAAAATAATCTCAAATACTGGAAACCAAAATGATTTCGAACTTTGTACAGATGGTTGCTAGTTATAATTTGAAAACATTAACTAAGCCAGATCTCTAAAATTTGCTTACTTCTCGTCAATTTTGCTATTTTTTACAGTTATTAATTCAATTAAAAAAATAATCTCAAATACTAAAAACGTAAATAAATTCGAAAATTGTACAGATGGTTCCTAGTTATTATTTGAAAACATTAAGTGAACCAAATCTCTAAAATTTGATACCTTGTCATCAATTTTGCTATTTTTACAGTTATTAATTCATTTAAAAAAATAATCTCAAATACTAGAAACCAAAATGATTTCGAACTTTGTACAGATGGTTGCTAGTTATAATTTGAAAACATTAACTAAGCCAGATCTCTAAACTTTGCTAACTTCTCGTCAATTTTGCTATTTTTTACATTTATTAATTCATTTAAAAAAATAATCTCAAATACTAGAAACCAAAATGAATTCGAACTTTTTACAGATGGTTGCTAGTTATCATTTGACAACATTAACTGAGCCAGACCTCTAAAATTGCTAAATTTTTATCAATTTTGCTATTTTTACAGTTATTAATTCATTTAAAAAAATAATCTCAAATACTGGAAACCAAAATGATTTCGAACTTTGTACAGATGGTTCCTAGTTATTATTTGAAAACATTTACTGAACCAGATTTCTAAAATTTGCTAACTTCTTGTCAATTTTGCTATTTCTTATAGTTATTAATTCATTTAAAAAAATAATCTCAAATACTGGAAACCAAAATGATTTCGAACTTTGTACAGATGGTTGCTAGTTATAATTTGAAAACATTTACTAAGCCAGATCTCTAAAATTTGCTTACTTCTCGTCAATTTTGCTATTTTTTACAGTTATTAATTCAATTAAAAAAATAATCTCAAATACTAAAACCGTAAATAAATTCGAAAATTGTACAGATGATTGCTAGTTATTATTTGAAAACATTAAGTGAAACAAATCTCTAAAATTTGCTACCTTGTCATCAATTTTGCTATTTTTACAGTTATTAATTCATTTAAAAAAATAATCTCAAATACTAGAAACCAAAATGATTTCGAACTTTGTACAGATGGTTGCTAGTTATAATTTGAAAACATTAACTAAGCCAGATCTCTAAAATTTGCTTACTTCTCGTCAATTTTGCTATTTTTTACAGTTATTAATTCAATTAAAAAAATAATCTCAAATACTAAAACCGTAAATAAATTCGAAAATTGTACAGATGGTTGCTAGTTATAATTTGAAAACATTAACTAAGCCAGATCTCTAAAATTTGCTTACTTCTCGTCAATTTTGCTATTTTTTACATTTATTAATTCATTTAAAAAAATAATCTCAAATACTGGAAGCCAAAATGATTTCGAACTTTGTACAGATGGTTGCTAGTTATCATTTGACAACATTAACTGAGCCAGACCTCTAAAATTGCTAAATTTTTATCAATTTTTCTATTTTTACAGTTATTAATTCATTTAAAAAAATAATCTCAAATACTAGAAACCAAAATGAATTCGAACTTTGTACAGATGGTTGCTAGTTATCATTTGAAAACATTAACTAAGCCAGATCTCTAAAATTTGCTTACTTCTCGTCAATTTTGCTATTTTTTACAGTTATTAATTCAATTAAAAAAATAATCTCAAATACTAAAACCGTAAATAAATTCGAAAATTGTACAGATGGTTCCTAGTTATTATTTGAAAACATTAAGTGAACCAAATCTCTAAAATTTGCTACCTTGTCATCAATTTTGCTATTTTTACAGTTATTAATTCATTTAAAAAAATAATCTCAAATACTAGAAACCAAAATGATTTCGAACTTTGTACAGATGGTTGCTAGTTATAATTTGAAAACATTAACTAAGCCAGATCTCTAAACTTTGCTAACTTCTCGTCAATTTTGCTATTTTTTACATTTATTAATTCATTTAAAAAAATAATCTCAAATACTAGAAACCAAAATGAATTCGAACTTTTTACAGATGGTTGCTAGTTATCATTTGACAACATTAACTGAGCCAGACCTCTAAAATTGCTAATTTTTTATCAATTTTGCTATTTTTACAGTTATTAATTCATTTAAAAAAATAATCTCAAATACTAGAAACCAAAATGATTTCGAACTTTGTACAGATGGTTGCTAGTTATCATTTGACAACATTAACTGAGCCAGACCTCTAAAATTGCTAAATTTTTATCAATTTTGCTATTTTTACAGTTATTAATTCATTTAAAAAAATAATCTCAAATACTAGAAACCAAAATGATTTCGAACTTTGTACAGATGGTTGCTAGTTATCATTTGACAACATTAACTGAGCCAGACCTCTAAAATTGCTAAATTTTTATCAATTTTGCTATTTTAACAGTTATTAATTCATTTAAAAAAATAATCTCAAATACTAGAAACCAAAATGATTTCGAACTTTGTACAGATGGTTGCTAGTTATAATTTGAAAACATTAACTAAGCCAGATCTCTAAAATTTGCTTACTTCTCGTCAATTTTGCTATTTTTTACAGTTATTAATTCAATTAAAAAAATAATCTCAAATACTAAAACCGTAAATAAATTCGAAAATTGTACAGATGGTTGCTAGTTATAATTTAAAAACATTAACTAAGCCAGATCTCTAAAATTTGCTTACTTCTCGTCAATTTTGCTATTTTTTACATTTATTAATTCATTTAAAAAAATAATCTCAAATACTGGAAGCCAAAATGATTTCGAACTTTGTACAGATGGTTGCTAGTTATCATTTGACAACATTAACTGAGCCAGACCTCTAAAATTGCTAAATTTTTATCAATTTTGCTATTTTTACAGTTATTAATTCATTTAAAAAAATAATCTCAAATACTAGAAACCAAAATGATTTCGAACTTTGTACAGATGGTTGCTAGTTATCATTTGACAACATTAACTGAGCCAGACCTCTAAAATTGCTAAATTTTTATCAATTTTGCTATTTTTACAGTTATTAATTCATTTAAAAAAATAATCTCAAATACTAGAAACCAAAATGAATTCGAACTTTGTACAGATGGTTGCTAGTTATCATTTGACAACATTAACTGAGCCAGACCTCTAAAATTGCTAAATTTTTATCAATTTTGCTATTTTTACAGTTATTAATTCATTTAAAAAAATAATCTCAAATACTAGAAACCAAAATGATTTCGAACTTTGTACAGATGGTTGCTAGTTATCATTTGACAACATTAACTGAGCCAGACCTCTAAAATTGCTAAATTTTTATCAATTTTGCTATTTTTACAGTTATTAATTCATTTAAAAAAATAATCTCAAATACTAGAAACCAAAATGATTTCGAACTTTGTACAGATGGTTCCTAGTTATTATTTGAAAACATTAAGTGCACCAGATCTCTAAAATTTGCTAACTTCTCGTCAATTTTGCTATTTTTTACAGTTATTAATTCAATTAAAAAAATAATCTCAAATACTAAAACCGTAAATAAATTCGAAAATTGTACAGATGGTTCCTAGTTATTATTTGAAAACATTAAGTGAACCAAATCTCTAAAATTTGCTACCTTGTCATCAATTTTGCTATTTTTACAGTTACTAATTCATTTAAAAAAATAATCTCAAATACTAGAAACCAAAATGATTTCGAACTTTGTACAGATGGTTGCTAGTTATAATTTGAAAACATTAACTAAGCCAGATCTCTAAAATTTGCTTACTTCTCGTCAATTTTGCTATTTTTTACAGTTATTAATTCAATTAAAAAAATAATCTCAAATACTAAAAACGTAAATAAATTCAAAAATTGTACAGATGGTTGCTAGTTATAATTTGAAAACATTAACTAAGCCAGATCTCTAAAATTTGCTTACTTCTCGTCAATTTTGCTATTTTTTACAGTTATTAATTCATTTAAAAAAATAATCTCAAATACTGGAAACCAAAATGATTTCGAACTTTGTACAGATGGTTCCTAGTTATTATTTTAAATCATTAACTGAACCAGATTTCTAAAATTTGCTAACTTCTCGTCAATTTTGCTATTTTTTACAGTTATTAATTCATTTAAAAAAATAATCTCAAATACTGGAAACCAAAATGATTTCGAACTTTGTACAGATGGTTCCTAGTTATTATTTGAAAACATTTACTGAACCAGATTTCTAAAATTTGCTAACTTCTCGTCAATTTTGCTATTTTTTACAGTTATTAATTCAATTAAAAAAATAATCTCAAATACTAAAACCGTAAATAAATTCGAAAATTGTACAGATGATTGCTAGTTATTATTTGAAAACATTAAGTGAACCAAATCTCTAAAATTTGCTACCTTGTCATCAATTTTGCTATTTTTACAGTTATTAATTCATTTAAAAAAATAATCTCAAATACTAGAAACCAAAATGATTTCGAACTTTGTACAGATGGTTGCTAGTTATAATTTGAAAACATTAACTAAGCCAGATCTCTAAAATTTGCTTACTTCTCGTCAATTTTGCTATTTTTTACAGTTATTAATTCAATTAAAAAAATAATCTCAAATACTAAAACCGTAAATAAATTCGAAAATTGTACAGATGGTTGCTAGTTATAATTTGAAAACATTAACTAAGCCAGATCTCTAAAATTTGCTTACTTCTCGTCAATTTTGCTATTTTTTACATTTATTAATTCATTTAAAAAAATAATCTCAAATACTGGAAGCCAAAATGATTTCGAACTTTGTACAGATGGTTGCTAGTTATCATTTGACAACATTAACTGAGCCAGACCTCTAAAATTGCTAATTTTTTATCAATTTTGCTATTTTTACAGTTATTAATTCATTTAAAAAAATAATCTCAAATACTAGAAACCAAAATGATTTCGAACTTTGTACAGATGGTTGCTAGTTATCATTTGACAACATTAACTGAGCCAGACCTCTAAAATTGCTAAATTTTTATCAATTTTGCCATTTTTACAGTTATTAATTCATTTAAAAAAATAATCTCAAATACTAGAAACCAAAATGATTTCGAACTTTGTACAGATGGTTGCTAGTTATCATTTGACAACATTAACTGAGCCAGACCTCTAAAATTGCTAAATTTTTATCAATTTTGCTATTTTTACAGTTATTAATTCATTTAAAAAAATAATCTCAAATACTAGAAACCAAAATGAATTCGAACTTTGTACAGATGGTTGCTAGTTATCATTTGACAACATTAACTGAGCCAGACCTCTAAAATTGCTAAATTTTTATCAATTTTGCTATTTTTACAGTTATTAATTCATTTAAAAAAATAATCTCAAATACTAGAAACCAAAATGATTTCGAACTTTGTACAGATGGTTGCTAGTTATCATTTGACAACATTAACTGAGCCAGACCTCTAAAATTGCTAATTTTTTATCAATTTTGCTATTTTTACAGTTATTAATTCATTTAAAAAAATAATCTCAAATACTGGAAACCAAAATGATTTCGAACTTTGTACAGATGATTGCTAGTTATTATTTGAAAACATTTAGTGAACCAAATCTCTAAAATTTGCTACCTTGTCATCAATTTTGCTATTTTTACAGTTATTAATTCATTTAAAAAAATAATCTCAAATACTGGAAACCAAAATGATTTCGAACTTTGTACAGATGGTTCCTAGTTATTATTTGAAAACATTTACTGAACCAGATTTCTAAAATTTGCTAACTTCTCGTCAATTTTGCTATTTTTTACAGTTATTAATTCAATTAAAAAAATAATCTCAAATACTAAAACCGTAAATAAATTCGAAAATTGTACAGATGATTGCTAGTTATAATTTGAAAACATTAACTAAGCCAGATCTCTAAAATTTGCTTACTTCTCGTCAATTTTGCTATTTTTTACATTTATTAATTCATTTAAAAAAATAATCTCAAATACTGGAAGCCAAAATGATTTCGAACTTTGTACAGATGGTTGCTAGTTATCATTTGACAACATTAACTGAGCCAGACCTCTAAAATTGCTAATTTTGTATCAATTTTGCTATTTTTACAGTTATTAATTCATTTAAAAAAATAATCTCAAATACTAGAAACCAAAATGATTTCGAACTTTGTACAGATGGTTGCTAGTTATCATTTGACAACATTAACTGAGCCAGACCTCTAAAATTGCTAAATTTTTATCAATTTTGCTATTTTTACAGTTATTAATTCATTTAAAAAAATAATCTCAAATACTAGAAACCAAAATGAATTCGAACTTTGTACAGATGGTTGCTAGTTATCATTTGACAACATTAACTGAGCCAGACCTCTAAAATTGCTAAATTTTTATCAATTTTGCTATTTTTACAGTTATTAATTCATTTAAAAAAATAATCTCAAATACTAGAAACCAAAATGATTTCGAACTTTGTACTGATGGTTGCTAGTTATCATTTGACAACATTAACTGAGCCAGACCTCTAAAATTGCTAATTTTTTATCAATTTTGCTATTTTTACAGTTATTAATTCATTTAAAAAAATAATCTCAAATACTAGAAACCAAAATGATTTCGAACTTTGTACAGATGGTTGCTAGTTATAATTTGAAAACATTAACTAAGCCAGATCTCTAAAATTTGCTTACTTCTCGTCAATTTTGCTATTTTTTACAGTTATTAATTCAATTAAAAAAATAATCTCAAATACTAGAAACCAAAATGATTTCGAACTTTGTACAGATGGTTCCTAGTTATTATTTGAAAACATTAATGGCACCAGATCTCTAAAATTTGCTAACTTCTCGTCAATTTTGCTATTTTTTACAGTTATTAATTCAATTAAAAAAATAATCTCAAATACTAAAACCGTAAATAAATTCGAAAATTGTACAGATGGTTCCTAGTTATTATTTGAAAACATTAAGTGAACCAAATCTCTAAAATTTGCTACCTTGTCATCAATTTTGCTATTTTTACAGTTACTAATTCATTTAAAAAAATAATCTCAAATACTAGAAACCAAAATGATTTCGAACTTTGTACAGATGGTTGCTAGTTATAATTTGAAAACATTAACTAAGCCAGATCTCTAAAATTTGCTTACTTCTCGTCAATTTTGCTATTTTTTACAGTTATTAATTCAATTAAAAAAATAATCTCAAATACTAAAAACGTAAATAAATTCAAAAATTGTACAGATGGTTGCTAGTTATAATTTGAAAATATTAACTAAGCCAGATCTCTAAAATTTGCTTACTTCTCGTCAATTTTGCTATTTTTTACAGTTATTAATTCATTTAAAAAAATAATCTCAAATACTGGAAACCAAAATGATTTCGAACTTTGTACAGATGGTTCCTAGTTATTATTTTAAATCATTAACTGAACCAGATTTCTAAAATTTGCTAACTTCTCGTCAATTTTGCTATTTTTTACAGTTATTAATTCATTTAAAAAAATAATCTCAAATACTAGAAACCAAAATGATTTCGAACTTTGTACAGATGGTTGCTAGTTATCATTTGACAACATTAACTGAGCCAGACCTCTAAAATTGCTAAATTTTTATCAATTTTGCTATTTTTACAGTTATTAATTCATTTAAAAAAATAATCTCAAATACTAGAAACCAAAATGAATTCGAACTTTGTACAGATGGTTGCTAGTTATCATTTGACAACATTAACTGAGCCAGACCTCTAAAATTGCTAAATTTTTATCAATTTTGCTATTTTTACAGTTATTAATTCATTTAAAAAAATAATCTCAAATACTAGAAACCAAAATGATTTCGAACTTTGTACAGATGGTTGCTAGTTATCATTTGACAACATTAACTGAGCCAGACCTCTAAAATTGCTAATTTTTTATCAATTTTGCTATTTTTACAGTTATTAATTCATTTAAAAAAATAATCTCAAATACTGGAAACCAAAATGATTTCGAACTTTGTACAGATGATTGCTAGTTATTATTTGAAAACATTAAGTGAACCAAATCTCTAAAATTTGCTACCTTGTCATCAATTTTGCTATTTTTACAGTTATTAATTCATTTAAAAAAATAATCTCAAATACTGGAAACCAAAATGATTTCGAACTTTGTACAGATGGTTCCTAGTTATTATTTGAAAACATTTACTGAACCAGATTTCTAAAATTTGCTAACTTCTCGTCAATTTTGCTATTTTTTACAGTTATTAATTCAATTAAAAAAATAATCTCAAATACTAAAACCGTAAATAAATTCGAAAATTGTACAGATGGTTCCTAGTTATCATTTGACAACATTAACTGAGCCAGACCTCTAAAATTGCTAAATTTTTATCAATTTTGCTATTTTTACAGTTCTTAATTCATTTAAAAAAATAATCTCAAATACTAGAAACCAAAATGAATTCGAACTTTGTACAGATGGTTGCTAGTTATCATTTGACAACATTAACTGAGCCAGACCTCTAAAATTGCTAATTTTTTATCAATTTTGCTATTTTTACAGTTATTAATTCATTTAAAAAAATAATCTCAAATACTAGAAACCAAAATGATTTCGAACTTTGTACAGATGGTTGCTAGTTATAATTTGAAAACATTAACTAAGCCAGATCTCTAAACTTTGCTAACTTCTCGTCAATTTTGCTATTTTTTACATTTATTAATTCATTTAAAAAAATAATCTCAAATACTAGAAACCAAAATGAATTCGAACTTTGTACAGATGGTTGCTAGTTATCATTTGAAAACATTAACTAAGCCAGATCTCTAAAATTTGCTTACTTCTCGTCAATTTTGCTATTTTTTACAGTTATTAATTCAATTAAAAAAATAATCTCAAATACTAAAACCGTAAATAAATTCGAAAATTGTACAGATGGTTCCTAGTTATTATTTGAAAACATTAAGTGAACCAAATCTCTATAATTTGCTACTTTGTCATCAATTTTGCTATTTTTACAGTTACTAATTCATTTAAAAAAATAATCTCAAATACTAGAAACCAAAATGATTTCGAACTTTGTACAGATGGTTGCTAGTTATCATTTGACAACATTAACTGAGCCAGACCTCTAAAATTGCTAATTTTTTATCAATTTTGCTATTTTTACAGTTATTAATTCATTTAAAAAAATAATCTCAAATACTAGAAACCAAAATGATTTCGAACTTTGTACAGATGGTTGCTAGTTATAATTTGAAAACATTAACTAAGCCAGATCTCTAAAATTTGCTTACTTCTCGTCAATTTTGCTATTTTTTACAGTTATTAATTCAATTAAAAAAATAATCTCAAATACTAAAAACGTAAATAAATTCAAAAATTGTACAGATGGTTGCTAGTTATAATTTGAAAATATTAACTAAGCCAGATCTCTAAAATTTGCTTACTTCTCGTCAATTTTGCTATTTTTTACAGTTATTAATTCATTTAAAAAAATAATCTCAAATACTGGAAACCAAAATGATTTCGAACTTTGTACAGATGGTTCCTAGTTATTATTTTAAATCATTAACTGAACCAGATTTCTAAAATTTGCTAACTTCTCGTCAATTTTGCTATTTTTTACAGTTATTAATTCATTTAAAAAAATAATCTCAAATACTAGAAACCAAAATGATTTCGAACTTTGTACAGATGGTTGCTAGTTATCATTTGACAACATTAACTGAGCCAGACCTCTAAAATTGCTAAATTTTTATCAATTTTGCTATTTTTACAGTTATTAATTCATTTAAAAAAATAATCTCAAATACTAGAAACCAAAATGAATTCGAACTTTGTACAGATGGTTGCTAGTTATCATTTGACAACATTAACTGAGCCAGACCTCTAAAATTGCTAAATTTTTATCAATTTTGCTATTTTTACAGTTATTAATTCATTTAAAAAAATAATCTCAAATACTAGAAACCAAAATGAATTCGAACTTTGTACAGATGGTTGCTAGTTATCATTTGACAACATTAACTGAGCCAGATTTCTAAAATTTGCTAACTTCTCGTCAATTTTGATATTTTTTACAGTTATTAATTCAATTAAAAAAATAATCTCAAATACTAAAACCGTAAATAAATTCGAAAATTGTACAGATGATTGCTAGTTATTATTTGATAACATTAGCTGAGCCAGACCTCTATAATTTGCTACTTTGTCATCAATTTTGCTATTTTTACAGTTACTAATTCATTTAAAAAAATAATCTCAAATACTAGAAACCAAAATGATTTCGAACTTTGTACAGATGGTTGCTAGTTATCATTTGACAACATTAACTGAGCCAGACCTCTAAAATTGCTAATTTTTTATCAATTTTGCTATTTTTACAGTTATTAATTCATTTAAAAAAATAATCTCAAATACTAGAAACCAAAATGATTTCGAACTTTGTACAGATGGTTGCTAGTTATAATTTGAAAACATTAACTAAGCCAGATCTCTAAAATTTGCTTACTTCTCGTCAATTTTGCTATTTTTTACAGTTATTAATTCAATTAAAAAAATAATCTCAAATACTAAAAACGTAAATAAATTCAAAAATTGTACAGATGGTTGCTAGTTATAATTTGAAAACATTAACTAAGCCAGATCTCTAAACTTTGCTAACTTCTCGTCAATTTTGCTATTTTTAACATTTATTAATTCATTTAAAAAAATAATCTCAAATACTAGAAACCAAAATGAATTCGAACTTTGTACAGATGGTTGCTAGTTATCATTTGACAACATTAACTGAGCCAGACCTCTAAAATTGCTAAATTTTTATCAATTTTGCTATTTTTACAGTTATTAATTCATTTAAAAAAATAATCTCAAATACTGGAAACCAAAATGATTTCGAACTTTGTACAGATGGTTCCTAGTTATTATTTGAAAACATTTACTGAACCAGATTTCTAAAATTTGCTAACTTCTCGTCAATTTTGATATTTTTTACAGTTATTAATTCAATTAAAAAAATAATCTCAAATACTAAAACCGTAAATAAATTCGAAAATTGTACAGATGATTGCTAGTTATTATTTGATAACATTAGCTGAGCCAGACCTCTATAATTTGCTACTTTGTCATCAATTTTGCTATTTTTACAGTTACTAATTCATTTAAAAAAATAATCTCAAATACTAGAAACCAAAATGATTTCGAACTTTGTACAGATGGTTGCTAGTTATCATTTGACAACATTAACTGAGCCAGACCTCTAAAATTGCTAATTTTTTATCAATTTTGCTATTTTTACAGTTATTAATTCATTTAAAAAAATAATCTCAAATACTAGAAACCAAAATGATTTCGAACTTTGTACAGATGGTTGCTAGTTATAATTTGAAAACATTAACTAAGCCAGATCTCTAAAATTTGCTTACTTCTCGTCAATTTTGCTATTTTTTACAGTTATTAATTCAATTAAAAAAATAATCTCAAATACTAAAAACGTAAATAAATTCAAAAATTGTACAGATGGTTGCTAGTTATAATTTGAAAACATTAACTAAGCCAGATCTCTAAACTTTGCTAACTTCTCGTCAATTTTGCTATTTTTTACATTTATTAATTCATTTAAAAAAATAATCTCAAATACTAGAAACCAAAATGAATTCGAACTTTGTACAGATGGTTGCTAGTTATCATTTGACAACATTAACTGAGCCAGACCTCTAAAATTGCTAAATTTTTATCAATTTTGCTATTTTTACAGTTATTAATTCATTTAAAAAAATAATCTCAAATACTGGAAACCAAAATGATTTCGAACTTTGTACAGATGGTTCCTAGTTATTATTTGAAAACATTTACTGAACCAGATTTCTAATCT